>NW_028258381.1:30579266-30732404 GCF_053883595.1 Heterocephalus glaber
TATGTCAATATAAAAATGGTGAAACAATGTGAGTATTATTTTTAAACACTCACATAGACACAACACTCCTACTTTATCTATCCTTTATACTGCCACTAATGAACCCAGATGCACTCTAATGAAAGCTGGTCTTGGAAACCCTGAACTCCTAAAATCCTGATTGTCTTAAACTAAATAGGGCCAGAGAGAGAGAGAGAGAGAGAGAGAGAGAGAGAGAGAGAGAGAGAGAGAGATCAGTAATATACGTTGAGAGATATCAGTAATATACTTTAGAATGAGATTAAAAGGAAGTGATTAATATTGTTATAGTTTAGATCTAAGATGACCTCCAAAAGTCTCACATGCTAAGAGCTGGGGCATTCAGAAGGTGTTTGAATCATGGAGCTGCTTTACTCATCAGTGGATTATCCATTGCTGAGTTCATAGGTGAATGTACCCTTAGAAGGAGGGGCCTGGTTGGAGAACATGGGTCATGGGGATGTAACCTGAAGGAGTCTATTCTCATATTCTCCCCCCGCTCCTTCCCCCTTCCTCCCTCCCCCCACCCCCTCTCATTAAGCAACTTTTCTCCACCTTCCCTTCTGCCAGAGGCGGGCTTAGAGTCAGCTGACCCTGGACTAAAAGCTCTGAAACCATGAGCCAAAATGAATCTTTTCTCCTTTAAGTTGTATGTATCAGGTACTTTGAGCAATAAAAAAACTACACATACAAATATGCAAATTACTGAAGAGGTAAAATTCAGAGTTGACAGCTGCCTTTATTTGGAAAAATTGAGTAGTGAAAGGGAGAGTGATTGTTTGGAAAATTATGCCATTGACATAACACAAAAATTTAGGAGAATTTACCTGAATGAGGCAGAGGTTGAACTAGAAACTCATTTTTTTTTAACATTTAGTGATTGAAATTGGTGTGGTTCTTCTGGGTATGTTCATCTAAAAGACATCTAGATTATGAACCTGGAGAGTTCTGAGAGACACGATGGTGTTCATGGGTATAGATTATTTCATGTAAGGAGAATGTACAGATTGAGAAGGGAAGGAAATGGTAGAATCCAGGTGAACTATCATCATTTGAGGAGTAGATTGGGGCTAGCATTTTGATCTCTAGGTTCCAAGGCTGATTTCTTTTTTCTAGTTAGGTCTTATTTCAGGGAAACACAGCTGTAACTTTACTCTTCAAGGATATAGCGATGTAAAGCAGTAGGAAAGTAAGTGGAAAAGGGAGAGGCAAACGCATTATAGGGTGAGAAATGGGGGTAGCAGCTTTGAGAGTAGCTTGGATTGATGATACCTGAAACCACACCTCTGAATACTCCAAGAAAATAAATCACTTTAGGTTCTGAGAGGAACTGCAGTTGGTCATATGAAAGAAGGAGGAACACACTGTATTCCAACATTTCTCATGTGTTCCTTTTGTTATTTATCAACTAACATAGTTTCAGGAGTTTGCCTTTAAAAACCTTTTTACTAATTTAGTAAATAACTAAATCACTAGTGCACATTACAGTTTAGTTTCCATTAAATTATGCTATTATATAAGTAAAGCTTAAAGACTAGGATTACTAGTTTCAAAGAAAAATACACCAGTTGTGGAGGAAACTATGAAGGTGGATGGGTGTGGGGTAGTAGATACTATTGGATCACCTATGTTCTGCAGCAGATTGAGACATTTGGTTCTGATCCAAGTAAACTCTGAATGAAATTCATTCTTTACAGTGAATTGAATGTAAATTCCTATAGAATTTACTGAAAATGTGCCTCAGATACAACAAATTATCTATCAGATATAGAAAAGACAAAGTAAAATACAATTTATGAGCCTAGAGCTAATGTTGGAACTCCAAAGAACTTTGCCAACCCAAATCGTTGGTGAATTTGGTCATATCCATCCTGTTCTGTCCTTACTTGAGGGATTTGCTTGCATTTTGATTAAGCTGTTTGTCTCACTGTGGTCTCTCGTGTAACTCAGGACCACAACTCCTATGAGAATCCTCTCCTGCTAACTGAGTGAGTCAATACAACCAGGAAGGAGGCACCCTTCTGCCACAGTGACTCACCATGCATGAGACTGGGCTGGTGTCCGGGGGAGGGAGCCACCGCGTCTCCTTACATGTGGACCCAGTGTCAGCCAAGGCTGGTCAAACCACCAATTCCACATGTCAAATTAGGCCTTCGTCTTGCAAAGCTACCAAGAAGTCATTTAGAGGTCATTGGTCTATTCTTCCCAGCTCTGTTTGTAGAGTTTTCACACAATGTTTATGTTGGCTGGAAGAAGCTCCTAAAGATTCTAGTGGTAACGTGAGAGGAAGGGCCGAAATGATGGCAAAACATCCAGGAAACCAATGTTTATTCATTACTACGAATTATTTCAGAGAAAGTTATCCATAGTGCTTTTTTTCCCTCTTGCTGGGGATTTTCTTAGTCTTTTTGTAACTTGATATTCTTGCTGTATTGAAAGAAAAGTTCAAGCAAAACCGTTGTTAGTAAGTAATTCTTGACTTTTGGAAGCACCATGTTGATGTAAAAGTTTCTCCATAAAATTCTGCCATCCATTTGTTTTTTTAAAAAAGATAAATAATACCAGCAGACTACAATGCTGAGCATTTGTTCTTGGTGAGTTCACTCACCATAAGAAAGAATTGATAGAAATGGAACAGAATAGAGAATGCAGAAACTCCAGACACATACAGCTATTTGATCTTTAACAAAGGGACCAAAACCACACATGGAATCAACTGGAGACTGGATAAAGAAAATGTGTTTTTAAAAATAAAATGGAGTACTACTCAGTCATAAAAAGGAGAAATTAGAGACGTTTATTGCTAAATGCATGCACATTGAGGCCATACTCTTAAGTGAAATAAATAGGACACACATGTGTAAATACCGAATAGTTTCTCTAGTGTGAGAAATTGAAAGTGTAAATAAGGACTAAAAGGTATAATAGATAATGTGAAATAGGAAGAAAAGGGGCAAAGGGGAAGGGGAAGTGGGAGGGATAAGGGAAAAGAAAGAAGGGAATGGAATTAATATGAGAAAATGAAAAAAAGGAAACAAAGTCTTTGTAAATAGGGAGGGATGGAGGGGTTGAAGGGAGGGTAGGGGAAGGGGGAAAAATAAGAACCAAGAGAGTATATAAAGGTGCAAATTTCCAATGGTGAATGTCATTATATTGTATACCTAAAATGTACCAATAAAAGGATATACAGTTAAAAAAAAAAGAACTAGAAAAAAAACACATATGGGAGGAAAGATAGCCTCTTTAATAAATGATGCTGGGAAAACTGGCTATCCACATGGAGAAGATTGAATCTAGACCCATATGTCTCAACATGTGCTAAACTAAAATCAAATGGATCAAAGATCTAAATGTTGAAACAGAAACAACCTTCTGGAATATAAAGTGGATAAAACCTTTGAAGACATAGGCATAGGCAAGAACTTTCTGAACAGAACCCCAGTGGTATAAGAAGTAGGACCAAGAATCAACAAATGGGAATATATCAATTATAAAGCTTCTGCACCCGAAAGGGAAGAATGAACAGAGTGAAAAAAAACAACCTACAGAATGAGAAAAAATTTTGCCATATTACTCAGAGAGAGGAATAATATCTAGAATATATAAAGAACTTAAAAGAACTAACCCCCCAAAATGAAAGACCAAATTTAAAACATGGGCAAGTGAAATAGACACTTCTCAGAAGAAGTACAAATGGCCATTAAATACACAAAAAAATTTCAACATCCCTGAGCATTAGAGAAATGCAAATTAAAACAACACTGAGATACCATCTGACTCCAAAAAGAATGGCTATCATCAAGAAATCAAAAAAATGACAAATGTTGGCTAGGATGTGAGGGAAAATGGAACCCTTCTATACTGTTGGTGGGAATGTAAAAATAGTACTATTGTATGGAAATAAAAAGTATGGAGATTCTTCTAAAAAATAAAACTAGAATACTGTTCTAGTTCCAGTTGTTCCCCTTCTAGGTGTCTCCCTGAAAGAGTTGAGAGGCATCATATTACAGTGATAAACGCTTATCCATTTTCATAGCAGCACAATTCTTAATAGTAAAATATTGGAAGTAGCCTGTATGTCCATCAACAGATGAATGGATAAAGAAAATGTGGTATTTATACACAATGGGATACTACTCTGCCATAAAGAAAGATAACCTTCAGTCATTTGTAGGGAAATGGATGCACCTTAAGACCATAATGTTATGTGAAATAAATCAAACACACAAGCTAAAATATCACATGATTTATCTTATACAAGAAACCCACAATATAAAGAGCAAAATAGGAAGAAGAGAGATAGATCATTTTCAAATGGGAAAGGAATTGAGATGGAGGAAGTGATAGAATTATTGAGGTATGTTTTTGTTTAGAATTTTAGAGAAAATGGATTGGATCTATATCCCTCCTTCCCTTTCTTCCTCCCTCTTTCCCTTTCTCCCTATTTCCTTCCCTTCCTTCCTTTCTCCCTCTATCTCTCCTACTTCCTTTCCTTTCTTTCTACCTTCTTTTTCTTTCCCTTTTCCTTTCTTCTTTCCTCTCTTTCCTTTCTTTCTTCCTTCCTCCTTTATTGTTTCAGAAAAAAAGAAAATCTACAAAACACAGTTTTCATGTCTGCCCTTATTATTCAGGTTGAATTTCAGCAATTTAAAGGAAGTTTGTCTTTCCCAAGAACTTCCTTAATATCTGGTTAGAACAAATTTCATGGTACTTAGGCACACCTATTACCTATATGAAATAAACTTATAAAAACATAATAACTTAAACTTTTGACTTAATGATACTCACATATAAATATTGTATGAACATGAGCTCCTTGAAAATAATACAAATAATATAGCTGTATAGTGAATGAAGAGTAAAAATCTTTTTCTAAATAACCTCCACTTTCTAATCCCTTCTCAAAGATGACTGCTGCCAACCATTTAGTATACAGTCTTTCCAACATTTTTTCTGTTGTAACATTATATACACTAGCACTGGGAGCCAGTACAGGTAGACAGGCAGATCACATTGGAAAACGTCTTCGTTTTTGTTTCCCATTGCCTCCTTAAATGTGCTCATTAGGACATTCCTTTCTTGGCCAATGGATTAACTGGGTATGTCTATTAATTTTTCTACTCATTCCTAGTTAGACTCCTAAGTTATAAACTACAGTTCTACACTAGCTATCAGAAGGGCTAGTCTTAGGTATTGATCAGCACTCCCATCTCCTCTCAAAGCGAGGCCAACTTCCTTCCCCTGGCAGGGCCCATTGCAAATGGATAATTTGCTGTTAGATAAAGAGATGTGTTTTGTTTCTTCCTTCTTTCTAACTTGACCTCTTCCCAGACTTTCTGGCGGTGATTTCTAACACATTGGACATGGAACCAAAGGAGTAGGGAATGGAGAAGAAAGAGAGATGATGGAATGCAAAAGTGGTAGGAACCATGTTAACTTTAATGTAATTTTGTAAGATAACCCTGTGGTATGTGGGCCAGGACATTTTGCTCTACTATCATATGCTTTTTAAAAACCCTAATGTGAGAGTCTGGAGATTTAGCTCAGTGGCACCGTGCCTGCCTTTGCAAGTGCAAGGTCCTGAGTTTGATCCCCGGTACCGGGTGGGGGTGGGGGGGGACCCTAATGTGTAAAATTTATCATCTCAACTATTTTTAAGAGTATAGTTAAGTAATGTTAATTATATTCACATGGTAGCTGAACTGATCTCTAGAACTTTTTTATCTTGTACTCTAAAACTCCATCTATTGAACAGCTCCTCATTTCTACTTCCCCCGACTCCTGGAAGCTCTATTTTCTGTTTCTGGTATCAAATAGTATCTTTCTGTTTGTGATTGTTTATTTCATTTAGTACAGTGTACTCAAGATTTATCCATACTGTGGCACATTAAAGAATTTCTTTTATTAATGCCTGAAGAACATTTAATGATATGTTTACACTACATTCTCTTATACCACATGAGCTATAGATATCTCCTGAAGATCCTGCATTTACTTCTTTTGTATATATACCCAGAAATGGGATTTCTGGGTCATATGATAGTTGTATTTTTAAGTTTTCAAAGGAAATTTCTATGCTCTTTTTCATGAGTTTACACCAACAATCCACAATGGCTCTACTTTTCCACAGCTTAGTAATGATTATTTTTTGATTTTGGGGGTGATATCTTCTTGGATTTTTAATTTTCATTTCTCTGATGACTAATGCAGTAGAGAATATTTTCATGTACTTGTTGGGCATTTGTATATCTTCTTTGGAGAAATATCTGATCAAGCCCTTTGCCCATTTTAATCAGGGTGAATTTTCATATTATTCATTTATTTATTTTTTGTTACTTGTTGAGTTGTATTTCTTCATATATTTTCACATTAAAGCCTTATATGTATATAATTTGCAAACATTTTCCCCTACTTTATAGGTTGCCTCCTCACTTTGATAATTGTTTCCTTTGATGAGCAGAAGTTTTTAAGTTTGATATAGTCCCATTTGTTTATTTTTGCTGTTGTTTCCTATGGTTTTGGTGAATCAAAAAAAATTAGAAGATCTAGTATTGTAAAGATTTGCACCTATGATTTAAGGCTTTAGGTCTTAATTTTAGGTCTTTCATCCATTTTTAGTTCGTTTATGTACAGAGTACAGTAATGGGCCAACTTTACCCCTTGCATGTTGACACCCAATTTCTTCAACATTATTTGTTAAAAAGTCTATCCTTCCCCAGTCGGAGGTTTGTTGCCCTTGTCCAAGATTTTTTTAATCATATACACATGGATTTGTATCTAGAATCCCTATTATGTTCCATTCTCCAAATGTCTGTCCTTCTGCCAATATCACAGTTTTGATTACTGTAGGTTTGTAATTTTTTGAAGTCAAGGGGTGTAAGGTCTCCAACTTTGTTCTTTTTCAAGAGATTGTTGGCTATTATATATAAGCCTTAGGATGGTTTTGCTATTCCTGCAAAATATTCCAATCTGTAAACTTAAGTAATTTAGACATTTTAACAATATTAAGTCTTCCAATCCATGCAGGTGGGTTATGTTTTCATTTATTTGTGTCTTTAATATCTTTTAGCAAAATTTCATAATTTCCAATTTACAAGACTTCCTTCTTCAAGTTTGTTTCTAAGCATTTTATTAGTTTGATGTTTTATGAATTAGACTGATTTTAAATAATTTTTTGTGGTCATATATGGAAATGCAACAAATTTTATAAGCTGATTTTATATTTTGTAACTTTACTGAATTTGGGAATTAGTTGTAATAGTATTTTTGTGTGTGTAATCTTTAGAGTTTTCTGCATATAATTTAAGACAATTTTACTTCCACCTTTCCAGTTTAAATGCCTTTTATATAATGTGCGTGTGTGTGTGTGTGTGTGTGTGTGTGTGTGAGAGAGAGAGACAGAGAGAGAGAGAGAGAGAGAGATTACTCTGTCTAGGACTTCCAGTCATACCCTGAGTAGAAGTAGTGAGAATGAGCTTCCTTGCCTTTTTCTGATACTAGAGGACAAGCTTTGACCATTTACTATCATGTTATCTGCAAGTTTTTCATATGTGGCCTTAATTCTGTTAAGGTATTTTCCTTCCATTCCTAGTTTATGTTTTTATCATGAAAACATGTTAAATTTTGTCATGTGCCTTTTGAGTATTGAGTTGATCATGTGGATTTTGTCCATTCTGTTTATGTACTATGTTGCATTGATTGATTTTCATATATTGAATCATTCTTGCATTCTATGAATAAATCCCACTTGGTCATAGTGCAAAATACTTTTCATGTACTGTTGAATTTGGTTTGCTAGTATTTTGCTCAAGATTTTTCATTAATAGTCATCAGGTATATTGCCTTAAAATTTTCTTGTAGTGTATTTATAATATCAGGGTGATACGGGACTCATGAAATGGAAGTGTTAGAAGTGTTTCCTTTTCTTCAAGGTTTAGAAGAGTTTGAATGGTATTGGTGTTAATTCTCCTTTAACTGTTCTGTAGAATTGTACAATGAAGCCATATTATCCTATACTTTTTGGGGAGAGATTTTTGAATACTGATTTCATCTCTTTTTTTGGTTATAGATCTGTTTAGACTTTTCATTTCTTCATAATTCAATCTGTGGAGGTTATATAGTTCTAGAAATTCATCCACTTCTTCTAGGTTACCCAATTTCTTGTTTTATAATTTTGTACTAGTCTCTTCCAATCATTTTTATTATTTCTGTGGCATCAGTTCTATTATCACCTCTTTCATCTGATTTTATTTATTTAAATGTTCGCTACCTTTTTTTCCGGCCAATTTTGTTGCTCTTTTAAATAAATCAATTGTTGGTTTATTCCATTGGTTTTCCATTACCTATCTCATTTATTTCTCCTTAATGTTTATTATTTCCTTACTCTACTAACTTTTACTTAGTTTATTCTTCTTTTCTAGTTTCTTGAGGTGTAAAATTATACTGCTGATTTGAGATTGTTTTCTTTTTAATGAAAGCATTTACACTATTGACTTCTGTCTTGATACTGCTTTTACTGCGTAAGTTTTGGTATATTGTGTTTTCATTTTCATTTTTCCCAAGATATTTTCTAAATTCCCTTGTGATTTCTTCCTTGTTCTTGACTGTTGAAGAGTGTATTGTTTAATTCTTATATATTGGTGAAGTTTCCAGTTTTCTAATTTCATTCCATTGTGGTTATAATTGATACTTAGTATGATTCAGTCTTTTTAATTTGTTAGGATGTTTTGTGGCCTAACATATGGTCTGCCTTGGAGAATGTTCCATGTGCATTGAGAAGAATATGTGTTGTGCTGCCATTGGGTACAGTATTCTGTATCTGTCTGTTAGGTCCAGTTGGTCTACAGTGTTGTTCAAGTCCTCTGTGTTCTTATAGATCTACTCTCTTGTTGTTCCATCCACTCTTCAAAATAAAATATTAAAACTCTCTGTGATTATTTTGTTGTTGTCTGTTTTTCCCTTCAAACATGGTGTGAATATTTGTTTGGAACACTTTGGAGATCTGATCTTAAATGTATGCTTATTTATTATTGTGACAACATTCTGGTGAATTGACTTTTTACCATTACAAAATGTCCTTTGTCACTTAGAAAGTTTTTGACCTTAAGTCAATTTTATCTAATATACATGTGACTATCCCTTCTCTCTATTACTGTTTGCGTGGAATATCTTTTTCCATCCTTTCATTTACAATCTATTAGTCTTCAGGTCTAAAATGAATCTCTGATAGGTAACATATACATGAATATTTGGTGGTTGTCATTCATTCAGGCAATCTATGCCCTGTCCTTGGTATGGTAACTCATTTACATTTAAAATGATTACTGATAGGGAGACATATTCCTGGTATTTACCAGTTGTCTTTTGTGTGTTTTGTAACTACTTTGACCTTCTTTTCTTCTTTTGTTGACGTTTTTGTGTTGTATTGAATTTTTTTGTAGTGACATATTTTCAATATTCTCATATTTCTTGTATGTCTTCTAAAGAAATTTTCTTTATGGTTACCATGGGATAACATAAAATATCGTAAAGTTTATCAACTTATTCTAAATTGCTAACAACTTAACTTCAATTACATACAAAAACTTTACTTCTTTATATCTGTTTCTCTTTGATTTTGTTATATATGTTATATGTCTTTTTTATATTGCATAGCCATTGACAGGCTTATAGTTATTTTATGCTTTTGTTTCTTAAATTCTATGCTAGAATTAAAGGTTATTATAATACTAGGGAATTCTGTATTTATCTATATATTTACCTTGGTCACAGATCTTTATATTTCCATGTATTGTGTTGTTATTTAGACCCCTTCATTTTGCTCTAAGAAGGACTCTTGTTAACATTTCCTATAGGACACATCTGGGGTGATGAATTTCCTCTGCTTTTGTTTATTTGATAAAGAATGTGAAAAGAACCTCTAGAATTCAACAATGAAAAATGAAACAGATTTATTTTATTATTCCATGTGTATCCATTTATTTCTATTAAATTTTGTCTCTTTACAAATATATAAATTACACGTATCATTCTCTTAAATCTTTCCTTTGTAACATCTATTTTACATATTTTAGAATTTTTCTTTCTCTTCTATGTATCTAAATTGTTCTTTCATTTATAAATATTATCGATTTCATACAGCATCAAAGGAATCTTGATTCTTCCATTTTACTAATTTATTCTGTCACCATTACTTTCACTGGCACTGTATTACAATTCTAAAATTTTTGGTTCTATTTATGTATTTATTTTTGTTTTTTGTTTTTTTGGGGTTTTTTTGTTTTTTTGGTACCGGGGATTGAACTCAGGTCCTTGAGCTTGCGCAGCAGGTGGCGAAACCACTGAGCTAAATCCCTGGCCTTGGTTATATTTAGTAATCACCTATTTTAGTTTCATATAACTTATGTTTCACATTTTTACTTTTTTTCTGTAGATGCTATGACTTTTTTCATGTACATTTTAAACCTATCTAAAAATGTTATCGAACAATTCTTATTGATTTTGTTGGCTGTCTAGTTATTTCATATTGTTTTGGAACTTACAGGGTTTTTTTTTGTTTGTTTTGTTTTTTTGCAGTGCTGGATATTGAAACTAGGGCATCATGCATGTTCCTGGAACTTACTTGGTAAGCTCATTTGGGGTGGAAGTTTCCTCTCCCTTTTCGCTTTTCCCTTTTCCCTTTTCCTCTCTCCCTTCTTCCCTCTTCTGTTTTTCTGGTTCCAGGCTAGCTCCTTTAGGATCACATGGCCTCCCCATCCCATACCAGATTTACATATTGTAATGAGGATTAGTGCTAAGATTTATGACAGACACACTGCAGTTCCAGGACTGAGAGAACAGACAGCTGGTGACCATTCCTATTTATGGGGCTGTTTCTACAGCCTCCCATTTCCTTCTGCCCATAGCTTTCTAAAAGCTGTAGCCACATACCAGTTTGGTCCTTCATAGTTTGTTGGGTATTTTCCTGGCTTTGTGTACCCTTTCATGACCAAGGCAACTCCACTCAGTCCCTGGCATGAAGTCCTTGGTCTGGCTCTTTGATTCCTTGTCTTGAATGGATTTCTGCCTGGCCTCTTGACCTCACTTAATTGAAAACCCCAGGCCTGGCTTCCAGACCCTGAACTCTGTAGTCCTGTGGGTTTAGCTCTGTGGGCCACTTTGCATTTTCTTTCAGTTTCTAGTTTAGAAAGAGATTCCTATTTTCAAGCTATGTTTTTTTATAGTTTATCTTCCTCTGCATTGGATTGATATAATTTCTATAACATTTCCCCCCTTTATTAATTTCAAATCTATAGATTGCCTATCATTAATTTTTAAATATGGAGAAATATAACATTCACACAATAAGTTCACAAGGACATATTCTTAAGAACACTTTTTAAATGTTTACACCTTTCCCAACACCAAGACCTAGAAAGAGAATCTTATCGCACCCCAGAATCCTTTTCTAGACTGTCCAGGTCATTCTTCTTCCTCCACTTTAGAGTTAATCAACTTATATTAAATTGCACTAACCCTTTCTTTTCCTTATTCATACTATTTTATTTCTATTTATGTTTGTATCCATTAACAAAACTAATTTTTATCTTTTCTTTAGTGTACTAAAATGTAAATGAACTGCTTTTTCCATGATTTGCTTCATTTAGTCAGTATAATGTTTAGGATTTATCCTTATTGAAGAATGTAGCTGTGTTTCATTGATGTTTCAATTTTGGATAGTTTTCTGTTGTATGAATACATCACAACTTTATTTTGTTGTTGAATGTTTTTATCCATTTTACTGTTGGACATTTAAGGTTTGCTGTTATAGAGACAGATGTACACATTTCCTGGTGCACATGGGAGGAGTTTCTGAAAAGTTTTTAATGATGGATTAAAGGGTAATACTTTAGAGAGGTTACATTGATTTCCCGAGGAGCTGTTGTAATACACACCCACAAGAGTTGTAGACAACAGTTCAAGCTGCTTCACATTCTATTGGACAACAGATAATAAATACATGTTTTACAAATTGAAATCTTTTACAATTCTGTGGGTGATATATAGAATCTCATTGTGGTCCTAATTTACATTTCCCTGATTCCTAATCAGCCCCTGTATTACTTCCTCTTTTTTGAAATTTCTATTCATATTTATTGACCTTTTTTTTTCTACTGGGCAAGCTTTTCTGCTCAATAATTTGCTATTGCTTATTTGTAGTTTTATATATACTGGACACTACTGCTGTGGTTACATATTTTTCACTTTTCTTACAATTTTGTATAGGTCTTTCATTTTCCTTATGATAATTTTTTGTCACCGTCACTGATTTTAGTGTGGTCAAACATTAGTTTTTCCCTCTGTGTTATAATTTTTGTTACTTGGTTAGGAAAGTTTATCCTCACTTCAGTGTATAGAATTATCATTCCATGCTATTTTTAAAAGTTTTTGTAGTTATGCCTTTTACATTTATATTTTCAGTTGACTCAGAACTGAATCAATTTATAATTAAGTCACAAGACAGAAATTCACATTCACATAGAGAGCCAATCAGCCTGGCACCATTTACTGAAGACCCAACCCTTTCCCTACTGTCTACAGTGATTAATATCCCCCACATGGAATTATCACTTAAGAGTATGTTTGTTTTGAACTCTCTCTTATATGAGAAACTCAAAGTGTAAATAAAAAGAAAAATAAAAGATAGATCATAGGAGGTAGTTCTTTCTTAAATGGAAAGGGAATCAAGAGAAGAGGAAAGAGAGTGGAGATGAAAAAAGGAATGAAGATGTGTTATGTACATGTACCAACTCCACACAAGCAACGTAAATAATACATATTGCAAACATGTACTGCTAATAAATAAATTAATATATTTTTAAAATAATTAGAGCAAAAGGTCAGAACAAAAGCAGAGTATTGGCAAAGGGAGAAGGAACTATAGTTAAGGTTAGGGTTTCTTGTACTACTTGAATACTTTGGTCACATAGAGAGAGAAGATTGCAGAAATTGGAAGTGAGATAGGCATATCTTGTTATTAATATCTTTATCCTGCATTTAATGATATGAATCATTTTGTATAGCCCTTTCAAATGTGCAAACTCAGGAAACAGCTTTTATGTGTTAAACCTTCTGCTCAGTACCTAGGTAGATACAATGATAATAGACGTAGTGCCCTTCAGGAAATTCCAGTATTTTGGCAAGACATATATAGGACATTTACATACCATTGATATTCATATAGAGTGATGACAATTTTGCATAAAACATATCATTAAGCAGAGAAGGATGATTGATTCTGACAAGAATATAAGGAAGGTTCATGAAAAATGGTGAAATAGGCAGTGAGGGAAGGTTTGGGCTAAACTCTTGGAAATTATCATTAGGACTTCACCTTATTCATTGTTTTGTTAGACCAAAGATAGCTTCCTATTGTTTGAAAATTATAATCTAACCTTTTTGTTGCATAAATATGCTTGACATTAAGGTCTTGGTACAGAATGGGCATAATCTTTTCTCTGTCAAAATGATTTTGACATAAAAAAGAAAAATGACTTCAATTTTTAAAACCTGCAACTGTTACCAGTGTGAGTTTATTACTTAAGGTCACTTTTTAAAAGACCAGACTAAAGTGTATTGCTGCTTTTTTAGGAGGCAGCCGCAATGCAGGAAGGGAAGATCCACCCTCTTGAGTCGAAGACGTCGAATCACCCCGCTGCAGACAGGCAGGTCTGTGCACACCCTACCGAGGTCCCGAGTCACGCGGAAGACACCGAATCACCCCTCTGCAGACAGGCAGCCACCTGGTTCCACACTACAAAGATGCAGAGGACACAAGACCACCAGACCAAGGTATTGAGTCCCGCTGCTCCCGGCCCAGAGATAGGGGCTTCTGAGCCATCGTCCCACTGCTCCTCCTCCAGATGAAGGGGCTTCCCGGTCACCATCACTCCTGCTGCTTCCAGCCCAGAGGAAAGGGCTTTTGGGCCACCTTCCATCCCACTGCTCCTAGCCCAGAGGAAGGGGCTTCCATGCCACCATCCCGCCCACCGCTCCTGGCCCAGAAGTAGGGGCTTCTGAGCCGCCATCCCCCTGCTCCTGGTCCAGAGGAAGGGGCTTACAGGCCAGCATCCCTCCCGCTGCTCCCAGCCCACAGGAAAGGGCTTTTGGGTCACCATCCCTACCACTACTCCCGGCCCCTGTCCCACCTCTCCCAGCTCAGAGGAGGTAATCCGTGCAGGTGCTAACAGCCCCCAGGCCCAGTCAAAATGAGAAAACAGGTAAATAAGTCTCAAAATCAGACTTCCAGATCACCTACAGCAACCCCAAGGGAAATGAGATGGAACACTGTGATACTCAACCACCTGGACCCACTGAACTGGCAACAAAAGGGGATCTAGGAAAAATAAAATCAGAAATAATTTCTCAGATAATAGGAGAAATTGTGCCCCTAGTGCAAGACATGATTAATAAATCTAGAGAGGAGCTGAGGAACATGATGGAATCCCAACATAAGAAACAAATGGAATCCATAAAACAGATGCAAATAGATTTCCAGGACGTGAAAAACTCCACTGAAAGTCTACACAGCAGAATGAGCCAATGTGAGGACAGAATTTCAGATATAGAAGATAAGATTGCAATTAGTGACCAGGAAAAGAAAAACTGCTTCAAAATTATAAGGGAACATGAGAAATCAATCCAGCAGCTGCTAGATGATGCAAAGAAGAATAACATAAGACTGATTGGGCTCAATGAAGAAACAGGAGAGAGTGGAGATGACATAAAAAATCTCTTCACAGAAAAAAATGGGAGAAAACTTCCCAAGCAGGGGGAAAGAGCTTGACATACAGATAAGTGAGGTATATAGGACTCCAAATAGCCTTGATCAAAAAAAATCTACACATAGGCATATAATTGTTAAGATTCCAGAAACACAACAGAAGAACAAAGTTCTCCAAGCAGTCAGGGAAGAGAAACAAATCACATAGAAAGGAAAGCCCATCAGAATCACAGACGACTTCTCAACACAAACTATCAAGGCAAGAAGAGCTTGGAGTGACATATTCCAAGCCCTAAAAGAAAACAGCCTCCAACCCAGATTGATGTACCCTGCAAAACTATCTTTCAAAATGGATGGAGAAATAAGATACTTTCATGACAAAGAGCACCTTAGGAACTTCATGAATACCAAACCAGCACTCCAAAGAATTTTACACAATATCCTAGGAACAGACATTGAGGATCACAACCCCAGGAAGCAAAGCAGAATGAACCCATCTGGCATGACAAGAAATTAAAGGTAAAGGGGGAGAACCCAACAAAAAGAAAAAGTCATGGCAATGACAAGTCAATACATTTCAGTTATAACCATCAACGTTAATGGTCTCAATTCACCAATCAAAAGAAATCAACTGGCAGAATGGGTCAAGAAGCAAAATCCAACAATATGCTGCATACAAGAAACACATTTAATTCAAAAGGAAACTCATAGACTGAAAGTTAAAGGATGGAAAACAATACTCCATGCAACAGGATCCTGAAAAAAAGCAGGAGTAGCTATCCTCTTTGTAGATCAAGTAGATTTCAAACCAACACTGATTAAGAGAGATGAAGAAGGACACTGCATCCATGTAAAGGGAACAATCCAAGAGGAAGAGATGATAATCATAAATATCTATAGACCAAACACTAGTGCGCCCACCTATATAAAACAAATACTAATGGACATGAGAAGTCATATATGCACTAATACAATTGTAGTGGGGGACCTCAACACCCCACTGTCACAAATAGATAGATCAACTAGACACAAAATAAGTAATGAAATACTAGAACTCAATCGAACTCTTGAACAAATGAACTTAACAGATGTTTACAGAGTCTTCCACCCCACAAAATCAGAATAAACATTCTTCTCAGCTGCACATGGGTCATTCTCCAAAATAGACCACATACTCACACATAGAACATGTTTAAGTAAGTGCAAAGGAACTGAAGTTATCCCCTGTATATTATCAGACCATAGTGAGATGAAATTGGAGATCCACAGCAAAAGAAACTCAAAAAATTTCATAAACATGTAGAAATTGAACAACACACTTCTGAATAACCAATGGGTCACAGAGGAAATTAAAGAAGAAATCAGACAGTTCCTTCAATTAAATGACAATGACAATACAACATATTGGAATCTATGGGACACAATGAAAGTCTTACGAGGGGAATTCATAGCAGTGAATATGCATATTAGGAAAACAGAACGAGCCTAATTAAACAAGCTGATGCTGAACCTCAAGCTTCTAGAAAAAGAAGAGCAGGACAACCCCAACGCTCATACAAGGGAGGAAATTATAAAGATCAGAGGAGAAAACAATATAATGGAGACTAAGAGAATGATACAAAAAAGCAATGAAGCCAAGAGTTGGTTCTTCCAAAGAATCAACAAAATTGACAAACCCTTAGCCAACCTTGTCAGAAAAAGGAAAGAAAAGGCCCAAATTCATGCAATTAGGAATGAAAAGGGTGAAATTACAACAGACTCAGCAGAAATACAGAGGATCATCAATACCTATTTCCAGAACCTATATGCCAATAAGATGGTCAACACAGAAGAAATGGATAGATTCCTAGATACATATGAATTACCAAAGTTGAACAAAGAAGACCTAAAAATTCTGATCAACCCAATATCAACCAATGAAATTGAAAATGTAATTAAAAACTTATCAACTAAGAAAAGCCCGGGCCCTGATGGCTTCACTGCTGAATTCTACAAGACATTTAGAGAGGAATTGCTGCCACTACTGTTTCAACTCTTCAGTGAAATTGAAAGGGAAGCAATACTCCCAAATTCATTCCTGGAAGCAAGCATCACCTTGATCCCCAAAGCAGAGAAAGACTCAACTGAAAAGGAGAACTATAGGCCCATCTCACTAATGAACAAAGATGCAAAAATCCTTAATAAGATACTGGCAAATAGAATGCAGATCATCAAGAAGATCATACACCCTGATCAAGTGGGATTCATCCTAGGGATGCAGGCATGGTTCAATATACGAAAATCAATCAATGTAATACACTATACCAATAGAGCCAAGGACAAAAACCATATGTTTATCTCCATAGACGCAGAAAAAGCATTTGACAAAATCCAACATGCATTTATGATAAAAACCCTACAAAAAATGGGAATAGATAGTCTCTACCTCAAACTGATAGAAGCCATCTATGAAAAACCAACAGCCAATATCATACTAAATGGTCAAAAACTGAAATCCTTCACATTGAAATCAGAAACAAGACAAGGATGTCCACTATCATCGCTCTTGTTCAATATAGTTCTGGAAACATTAGCCATGGCAATTAGACAAGAGAAAGAAATAAAAGGAATAAAGATATGTAATGAAGAAGTCAAATTGTCATTATTTGCAGATGACATGATACTCTATATAGAAGACCCCAAGAACTCCACCAAAAGTCTTCTAGACTTAATAACCAAATTCAGTCAAGTAGCTAGTTACAAGGTCAACACACAAAAATCAATAGCTTTCCTCTACACCAATGACACACTCACTGAGAGAGAAATAGGGCAAATAATTCCTTTCACAATAGCATCCAAACAACTGAAATACCTAGGAATCATTCTAACGAAAGAAATCAAAGACCTCTTCTCTGAAAACTATGGCACTCTGAAAACAGAGATTGAAGATGATATCAGAAAATGGACAGACATCCCCTGCTCCTGGGTAGGAAGGATTAATATAGTGAAAATGGCCATACTTCCAAAACTGCTATGTAGATTTAATGCAATTCCAATTGAGATCCCAGCAGCATACTTCATAGAACTTGAGAAAACAATCCAAAAATTCATTTGGAACAAGAAGAGACCCAGAATAGCAAAATCAATTCTAGGTAACCGAGACATGGCAGGGGGTATCACAATCCCCAACCTGCAACTATACTACAAAGCTACTGTGATAAAAACATCATGGTACTGGCAAAGAAACAGACTTGAGGACCAGTGGAACAGATTAGAAGATGGAGAAACAACGCCAGACACACTCAGCCATCTCATCTTCAGTAAAGGAGCCAAACACCCTCACTGGAGGAAAGATAGCCTCTGTAATAAATGGTGCTGGAAAAATTGGGCTTCAACTTGCCAAAGATTAAAACTAGACCTGTATCTCTCACCATGCACTAAACTAAAATCAAAATGGATTAAAGATCTAAATATTAAAATAGAAACTCTGAACCAGTTGGAACAGAGGTTAGCTAGAACCCTTGAAGACATCGGTGTAGGAAAAGATTTTATGAACAAAACTTCAGTTGCCCAGGAACTAGCACAAAGAATCAACAAGTGGGATCTCTTCTTATTAAAAAGCTTCCGCACAGCAAGAGAAACCACCAGCAGTGTGAAGAGACAACCCACAATGTGGGAAAAAATCTTCACCTGCTCTTCCTCAGACAAAGGTCTACTATCTCAAATCTATAAAGAACTTAAAAAGATCAGACCTCTGAAATTTAACGACCCAATCCAAAAATGGGCATCTGAAATGAACAGACATTTCTCAGACAAAGAAGTAGAAATAGCAAATAAATACATGAAAAATGTTCAACATCACTGGTCATTCAAGAGATGCAAATGAAAACAACGCTGAGATTCTACTTCACTCCAGAAAGAATGGCTGCTATCATGAAATCAACCAATAACAAATGCTGGCAGGGCTGTGGGGAAAGAGGAACCCTGCTCCACTGCTGGTGGGAGTGTAGACTGGTGCAAGCACTGTGGAAATCAGTATGGAGATACCTCAAAGAACTAGGACTGGAAGTTCCATTTGACCCTGCTATTCCACTGCTGGGGATCTTCCCCAAAGAATTAAAAGAATCATACCACAGTGATATATGTGCACCCATGTTCATAGCAGCACAGTTTGTAATAGCTAAAACTTGGAAACAGCCCAAATGCCCATCAACTGGCGACTGGAGAAAGAAAATATGGATTTTTTTTTTAAATAAAATGGAGTACTACTCAGCCATAAAAAATGAGAAATTAGAGACATTTATAACTAAGTGGATGCACATTGAGGCCATACTCTTAGGTGAAATAAATAGGACACACATGTATAAATACTGAATAGTTTCTCTGGTGTGAGAAACTGAAAGTGTAAATAAGGACTAAAACGTATAATAAGTAATGTGAAATAGGAAGAAAAGGGGCAAAGGGAAAGGAAGTGGGAGGGCCAGGGGAAAGGAAAGAAGGGAATGGGATTAATATGAGAAAATGGAAAAATAGGAACAAAATCTTTGTAAATAGGGAGGAATGGAGGGTTGAAGGGAGGGCTGGGCGAGGGTGAAAAATAAGAACCAAGAGAGACTGTGTAAAGGTGCAAATTTCCAATGACGAATGTCATTATATTGTATACCTAAAATGTACCAATGATTAGAATGAATAATTGATAATGCAAACTAGGAAGAAAAGGTCCAAAGGGTAGTGGTAGTGGGAGGGGCAGGGGAAAGGAAAGAAGGGAAAGGAAAAATGCTGAGAAATGGAAAAAATGGAAATAAAGTCTTTGTAAATAGGGAAGGGTGGAGGCGGTGAAGGGAGGGCTAGGAATGGGGAAAAAATAAGAACCAAGATGCATTATGTAAAGGTACAGTTCCCAATGAGAAATATAAATGTGTTGTATACCTACAATGTACCAATAAAAGAATTAAAAAAAAAAAAAGATCCACCCTCTCATTCATGGGTCAATTAATAAACTATTGTCTCCAGCTTCAACCCCACATTTTTCTACTCTCTTTTCTGATGGGGAAGCTGAAGCTCCACGTATCATATTTTTCTGGTTCTCTCAGACTCCTGAAGGTCATTTACCAACCTATCCTGGGACAGCTGCCTTACAAATAGAGGGTGACTTCCCTCTATACCTCCTCCAGACACCCATTATTGTCTGTACACCCATAACTTGGGTCATATCTCACAATGCTGAAGGGGCATTTATGAGAGGAACTTAGGAAAAATATGTTCTAAAACAGCGGTAATACTTGGGTAATTTATATCAGAAGAAATCTTAGTTATATGTCTTGGGTCATGAGGGGAAGAATACAAACAGTTTGTCTGAGTTTATTGATATTGGTACATTCACTAAAGATTCTGAATTGAATGCAGAAGCCTAGGCAGGCAAAATAGCTCCAACAGTCTACATGATGCTGAGGCACAGTCTTGGCTACATTCAATAAGTTTCTGATGCCAGAACTTACCTGGAAAGAGAAATTAGCCCAAAAGTTTAGGGATATGAAAATGTTGGAGCAAATTTAACATGTGCAAAGTATGTAACCTGCTAAATAAAATTTGGAAAGCCAGGGATTTGAACTGGCCACGTTTCCTGGGCATAACAGAATGAACCAGTGCAGATTAATCACAGAAACTGGGCTTTGATAGGATACAGGAGGCCCTGTTGCCAGTTAACTATGCTATACTCCACTGACTGGTTGATGGGCAAAGCTATGGATATTTAAGTTGTTAGCTATGGTGCACCTCTGTTTTTCTGCAAATGATGTTGGCTGGAATTCTCAGAACCTGGTCAATTCAGGAACCATGTAATGTTTTGCTTTGTTTTTCTCTCTTTGTTCAAATAAACTCTGCTTGACATAATTAGCCTAAGGAATTTTCCCTACCCTATCCCCCAAGAAGGCCCAGAACATGCTGTCTTTACTAAGTCCTTGAGAATTTCACTGGTGATAGGAATATGTACGTTTTTCTTAGAACTTGTTGTGGCTGTACAGGATGGTAGAAAACACCACCACTGAGATCCGCTTCCTGATTTCAGTAGAGATAATGTGAAAATGTTTAGCTAGGGAAGACAAAGGGAAAACATTTATCGAAATGGGCAGCAGGAATGAAGTAGTAATGAGACATTTTGAAATGGGACATTCTTCAATGGCATATTGATCACAAGAACTATAGGAATGAAATATATAACTGTAGGAATGAACTTTATAAAAATGTTATTTGAGCTGGGGATTTAGCTCAGTGGTTCCGCCGTTTGGCTCCCAAGCGCAAGAACCCAAGTTCAACCCCTGGTACCAAAAAAAAAAAATGTTATTTGATCTATGTACAAGAAAGCTCTAGTAAGTAGAGCCTTACTAGCAGAAAGTAAACCTATACTGAAGAAATCCACAGAGACATTGGCATTAGTTGCTTGGATTTTGCCTAGGTTCACTAATGCAACAGGGTGATCAGAGTATCAGCCATTATTTTTCACTAGAAACAAAAATTGAGAAATTAAAAACATTTACACTTACACATGATTTTAGAGCCTGGCTTTGGAAAGAAGGGAACATTCTGCTTGACTTAGTGACTATAAGTATATTACCAAAAGGGCTGGAAAAATTTTACTTATATTTCAATTGTATATTTCATTTCACATAATTAAAAAATATTTTACAGGTCATACAAATCAAGGAGTGATGATGTTTTCCTTCAGAGCTCCACCTGTGCACATGGTGTTGATGTCGTCTCTCTTGCTAGGTGTCAGGACTGTCGGACAGCAGGTCAGTGAGAGTCTACACTTCAGGTCATTGATGTTTGTTTCTGCTTCCTAGTGCTGAGATAGAAGATCCTCCTTCCTCCCTTCCTATTTTGTGATCCACAGGCCACCACTCCTTCCTCCCATCCCCTGATTGGTTTTTGTCACTTTCCTCCTTCTAAGCCTGTCTGATCTTGGCCACCTTATGGGCTGACCTTGAAGCTAAAGGTTTCTTCGGGTCATTGTTTCTGCTTTGGGTGAAGGAAGGAAGGTGGGAGGGAAGTAAAAGAGATTCTCAGCACACCAGTGAGAAACAGCTAGGGAAAGAATTACTTGAAAAACACATAGATTAACCCAGAAATATAACCTTTCCACAAGGGCTGTGTGGCCAAATTACCTTCACTGTAATTAACTTTTCAGCCCTGCAGAATTCCACCCACTGCTAACGCTGCTGTGGGAACAATTATTGAATTTGGGCATGCTGTGACTTAGAAAAAATGTAATTTTAGTGGTTGACTTGCATATATACACTTTCCCCCAATCAGCAAAATGGACAGATCAGCTGATGCACATTTTCCAATGCTTGCCTGGCTGTGAGAGCCACCTGGGAAAGTAGCTGAAGTACAGATTTCTGTCCCAGCACTGGTGCAGCAGCCTCTCCAGGGGTGGGGCCCTAAACACCTATTTTTAAGAATTCCTCAAAACAGCCTCAGCATTACCAAGTTTGGAAACTCTGAGCTAACAGGGGAAATATTTCCAAGAGGGAAAATAATAGAGCACTCAATTTATATGTACTATAAAATGTATTTGGAAATAACTGCCCCCTTACATAAGCATATTTTGAAAATGAGGAGTGTCTAGCTGATATCCTGAGTCTTTTTCTGAGTTTGAGTGTGATTGGTTTTCAGATTCAGAGTTCTGAACTTTTCTCTGCCCTCAGCTTCTGTAATAGTATCACAATGAATTGCTTATGTACCTAATCAGCATCTTGAATTAAATGAGAATGCTAAGTAGTTGATTATAAAACAGTGTTAAAGTGATTATAAATAGTGATTATACTTATAAGTTGATTATAAATAATATTTGTATAAAGAAAAAGGGGTAGGAATATGGAAAGACAAGAGAAAACAACTTGCTTCTTAAATGAAAGGAAGAAATGGTCTTTAGTTTAAAAAATTTTTTTTTAGCAATTGTCATGAATCTTATGCCACCAGGCCATAAAATTGTCTTGAAAGCAGAGCAGGAGTCTTGATTTTACTGGTGGGGAGATAGACTTGGTGTGGCATTTGGCTTTTCCCTGTGTACAGAATACAATGTGGGCAGAGTCCAAACCTGGATGATTTCCTGTGACAGTGAAATCAGTATTTAAGTGAAGATAAAAGGCTGAGGATTCATGTTATATTTTTAATAAACTCTGCCATAACTTATGCAAGAAATAAAAATCTTACAAATGCTCATTTTGATTCCGAGAGAATGTACACTGTTTTTGTGTTGGTGATTGTGTTCAGTACAGAAATACCAGTGAAGTTATAGACATTGGGTTGAATTCTTCAAGGATTATGAGTAAATTTAATTCACTATAGCAAATAAATAATGAACAGGCAGTTTCCCGCAAAAAATAAATACAATAAATGTCAATGTATTCCAGGTACCCAAAAGCAAACTATAAATTTATTTAAAAACAAATTCAATTTGTGATATCAGAATATAGCATAACTATAATGAATCTTTACTCTCCAGCTTCTTTCAGTGGTTGACTCACTGCTTTGAATTCTCAAAATCTTTATGTCAATTATATTTTAATTTTTTCAAATTTTTCTTTTAAAATATTTTGAATTTTAGCATCCTCTTGTTCTGAGATGTACACTGGTGTTAAATCAAACTGCTCAGTTTTATAATTTATAAATATCATTGTAAGCAATATATTTTAATTAAAAATAGTTAACTGAATTATTTATATTACTTGTCCTTCAAAGATAAAATATAAACATTGACTAGAATCATTGTTGGGAAGTATTTTGTTGCACACAGCATACCAGATATTTAAAGAGAGGGTATGAGTACAAAAAACTTTTCAGAAAAGTGTTACAATATGAGAAAATAATGTCATCATGAATTAGTTCTTTGGAATTTATACTCCACTTTCATAGAGATTCTGACTTGTACTCACCTTAGGATTATCAAATATAAGTTATACAAATGTTATTTATATAAATTATAGAAATAAAGACCCAGTAACCCTCTCATCCCCACAATAAACCCAGTCTTGAATGGATTAGATTGATGTAATGTGTACCAACCTATTTACATAATGCCTGCTCCATTGTAGATCTTCAATAAAATTTAGACATTCCCAAAGGTCTTTATAACTCCCTCTCTAGCATGTCTCATTCAAGATGAGCAGTCTTACTGAGAATAGGAAATATTAAGCATATTTCTTTTTCTGGTTGGTATAGCAAGAAACCTGAAAGTAGCCATGTGATTTAAGAAAAATTATATTTCAATAGGATACTGAGGAGATGAAATATTTACAAGATGTGATTAAAATAAACAGGGAATGTTTAAATAAAATTATTGCATTGATAGACACATTGCCATGAATCCCCCCCAAGTACTCCCCCTAGTTTTGATCACACTTATGCCATCATTCTTGCCACTTTCTGAAGCAGTTGTGGAAGTCTTCTTTCATGCGTTTTTTAAGGAGGTGATCAAAACTACAATGAGTGTTGATGCCAAGTGCCACCTAACAGAAAGGCAAGCTCTTAAAAATAGTACAGTGTATCTTCACCTTATTCACTGGATCTGGCACTGTAAAACTTCTGGCTCTTCCCCAAAGTTAAAATGACCATGAAAGGTAAATGTTTTGAATCAATTCAGGATATTAAGGCAGCCATGACAGCACAACTAAAAGCACTCTTAAAAGAGTACTTCTGGAACTGCTTTCAGAAAGCAGCAAGAATGATGGGCTGCATATGTTTGAAAAAAGAGAGAATATTTTGAGGGGGACTAATGACAATGTATATTTTACTGTAATAAGTTTTAAAAAATGTAAACATTCACTGTAATTTTTGATAACACCTTGTATATACTAGCATATCACAGATGGAAATGGGAAAACTAAAAATGTATACAAAAGTAGAGACAACAGTTTAATGAGCTCATCATCAGCTCCAACTACCATAAGCTCACAATCTCTTTTTCAATGTTTTCCCTGAACCAACTCATTCTTGTCTTCCCTTTACCACACACATTATTTTGTGACCCCTCAGCTGCAGCCTTTTCTTTTTTTTTTTGGTACCGGGGATTGAACTCTGGACCTTGTGCTTGTGAGACAGGCAGCAGAACCACTGAGCTAAATCCCCGGCCCACCACACACATTATTTTGAAGCACATTAGGGTTAGAACACTAAGTAATCCACTTGGATCCTATTAAATAAAATAGTGTCTAATGCATAAAAATCCATCTTGAAGGTTATATTAATTAACCTTCCCTTTGCTGTAATAAAATGCCTGATACCTGAAAATTTAAAGGAGGAGTGGTTTATTTGGCTAATGTTTTCAGACAGTTCAGTCCATAACCAGTTGGCACCAAGGTAGAAATGTCATGGTGAAAGGCCCTGTTGGAAGAAAACTGCTTAACCCATAGCATTCAGGAAGTGGAGAGAGAGGAAGAAACTAGAGACAGAGATATATTCTCCCAAGACACAGCCCAATGATACCCCTCCTCTAACCATGCCCTACAGTTAGTTATGATCTCATCAATGGATTAATCCACTCATGAGTATAGTGCCCTATGATCCCATCACTTTCTGAAAGCTCTGTCTCTGAACACATAAATATTTTGGGGGTATTTTAGGCCTAACTATAATAAGGGGAAATAAATTGCACAAATATGATTTAAAGAAAAAACATATAAAGTCTCACTTTAATCCTCTAAAAACAAAGAGAGAAAATGATGACATCTTTACAGTAAAGATAAAATGATGTCAAATGTTTCTTGTTAAGCTCTCAAATATATGTTGGAAAAATAATAAAAATACTGAATTTTTAAATTTTTTAAGGTGCTAGGGATCAAGCCCAAGGCACTATGCATATTTGGGGAGCTCTCCATGGCTGAGCTACATCCCTAGCCCCAAAATATTTTAAATAAACATTGTATGATAGCACTATCTCATTTGAAAATATAAGAAAATATTCTAAAATAAATATTTTCAGTTGTCACTAGATCTGCCGTATTTGGTAAGCAGTATCTGGCAAGATACTAATCATATTTCTCAAAATAACAAATGAAAGTTAACTTAGAGATCTAAAAGTTAAGTATTTTTTAGATATTTTGTTATAGTAATGAGAAATGTGGATGTTTGTGTGCATTGAACTGAAGAATAGAAATAGCCTCTCATAGCACTATAAGATAATCACTATTTCAAACGTTGACAGAATCACAAACTGGCCCCAGAGAAACATGCAAAGCATTTTTCTCCTGTAGTAAAATGCATCAGTTATCTATTGCTGTGTAACAAACCATACCAAAAGTCAGAGTCTTCAAACAGCACACATTTATTATCTCACAGTCTCACAGTGGACCAGAAATCACTGCCGAGCTTAGCTGTTTTGGAGTTTTCTCAGGGCTACCATCACAGTAGTGTATGTATCATTTACATGGTCACTTAGGGCAGTACCTGCTTGTAGGCTTATTTGGTGGATGCTGGCAGGATTCAGTTTCTTCCTGGCTGTTGTGCTGATGTCTTTAGTTGCCCTCTTGATCACTAATGCCCCAGTTTCTTGCCATGTGGGCTTCTCAGCAAGTGAGAGACAGAGTCTGCTGGGAAGGCAAAAGTCTTATAATTTTTGCATAAATTAATACATGGGGGTTTCCTACAGATCAGAAGGAAGCCACTAAGTCCCGCTCACACCAAAGGGGAGGTGTTACACAAGCCTGTGGACACCAGGAGCTAAGGGTGAATGGGGGCCATCTGGGAGGCAAGCTTGATAAGCTTCAGCCCATAAGCACCTTCTCTTTTCATCTTAAAATATTTTTCTATTATATATCATGAACTTCTTTGACTGCTAAATCAAGAAATCACAAATATGTGAGAAGATAGAGGAAACTGTTTCACTATAAGCAAAACGGAGGCTCTTAGGTGAAAAATGATTAAAATCAAGTCACAGAAGCAGCAGAAATTCCAGAACATGTCATTCAACCATATGGCAATGATTTTAGTATAATTCATACACATTTATATGAATGGGGCATGCTGACTGGTCAGGATGGCAATTTTTTTCTTTTAAATTTGAGTGTGACGTGACTGTCTTCAGTTTAGGCATGTGCCTGCCCTCTTGTTCCCTACTGGTCTCTCTTCACTGCTTCTTGGCTTTGTACAATGTTGGCAGAATTCCCAAGTCAACGTTGAATAACTGACCTTGCCCCAAACCATTCAACTTGGTACTGTCTGTGGTGTAATGTCTCACTTTGCAAAAACTATCAAGTTATTCCATATGTTTGTGATAGCTCCATTTCATAGTTTCTTTTTGATGGGTCTTTTTAGTCTCCCTTTAATGCTCTGGAAGAGGGTATTAAGGACAACATACAACTTCCATTGTGGTGCTTCATATGAGTGATCAGCAAACCTACATGGTAAATATTTTAGACTTTATGGGCCACATATGATTTCTCTCACATATTCTTTTGTCTTATTTTGTTTAAAAAAACCAAACAACAACAACAACAACAGCAACAACAAACCCTTCCTATCTCCTAAACTGTATGAAGACTGGATTTAAGCTATGGATTGTAGTTCCCTGACTCTATGAGTAATTTTGTTACTCTTTGACCTTTAAGAGCTGAAATGAATAATTCTCAAATTCTGTTCACAAAGAATGATTTGAATTTGCTTAATGAATGTACCAATTCAAAATACTTGCTGAATATAAACTACTGGGTACATGGTAGTTCAATGGGGATGCAAGACATTTTGAGAGTCATTGTTATATGAGAAATTTCCCTGGAAAACTTGACTGTATTACCTCTAATATAATTTCACCCCTTTCTTTTTTCTCTACTATTTTTATGAATTTGTTGTTAATGAGATATTGAATCCTTTGATTTTCCTATCACATTTCCCTACTCATCTTTTTCCTTTGGCCATAATTTGTGTGAGATTTCTTTAATATTTTATGTCCTGATTCTTGTATTAACCTTTAAGAAGTTATATTTCTAAAAGTTCCTCTGTTCTCCAATTTTTCATTTTCCATAGCACTTGGTTCATGTTTTATAGATATAAAATCTTTGATGATTATTCTGAAGATATTAATTCAAGATAATAGTTTTAGAGAAAACCTCAAAAACTCTTCAGGGCCATGTTTTCTTACTATATTGCTATCTTTCTTCCTGAGGGACAATTTCACTCAAATGTCTCATATTTTATTAACATTTCACAGTGAGGCTCTAAAAAGCAGATTGGAAGCAAGGTGTGGCTCAGTTTGTGGGCTATTCATTCATTGGCTGATCTTCTCCTCTGAACAAAAGGGAAGAAAATATCCTAAGAGTCACTATGTTTTTCAGAGAATAAACTGTCAATCTCTTGCCTTGGATGCCAATTGTGCCAGGGGAGGAGGCTGGATAAGTTAACCTTATAAAATTTTTGGACAAATTCTACAAAAACTCAATTTCTCCCTTTGTCGAATCACCACTTTCCTCTGATCTTTGTGTCTCCTAGTTCTGAACATCTCCCAGTCCCGGCAAGGGAACTGTCACTTTTCACGTAGTATTTGCTTTATGGAGTATACACTTCATTTCCTTTACATTTAACTAATAGCTTAGCTAGGAGAGATAGACATTTTCCTCATTACTTAGAATATAACACTTCCATTTTCTTCTTGTATCAAATGTTACCAGGGAGATTTTTCATGTCAATCTAGCACTTTTCGGTTTATGGATAACAGTCTGAGAAGATTTCCCTAACTTTATAGTAGGAAAATGTTCAAACAATTACAATTGAAAGAATGACCCAGGGCACACTGATGTACCTGCCACTTAGATTAGCATTTAGCCACATTTGCTTGATAATCCTTTCTTTACATGTGTGAACTTCCTTTTGTGCAACATTTAAAAATCCGCACCCATCACACGATCTCACCCCTAAACATTCAGCAAAGAATTTTCAGCTGAGATGCTCTTGTGGACCCCAACAGAGCAATTTCAATGGCCTGCTGAAAGTGAATGCCAGAATTTAGCGGAAGTTCAAATGCCAATAAGGTAGACTGTGATCTCTTCTTCCTTATTCTTCAGAACTTGAGGAATTAAAAAGTAGCTCTTGAAGAATGCAATTCAAGGACAAATATTTGTGCTTATTTATTTGGGAAGAAGAAAGTATCAGTACAGATAGAGAAAATGTTGAATGTATGAGAGACGGATTCATGAAGGGAGTGTGTGGGTCTAGGGCTGGGTGTTTTCACTTTTAGATGAAAAGAACAAAAAAAATACATTTGTGGCAAATAATAGGTAGAAAAGGATAGGTAGCAAGTTCAGAATGGAAAAAAAAAATCTCCAAACAAGCAATTAAATCACTTTGTACTATAAACATAATCTATGTGGAAGATAAGACTGAGAAGATACATGAGACCAAAAAGGAGCAGACTGGGAAGTTGGGTTGTGAATTTAATAGAAGAGAAGTTCTGGTTCAGATTTAGAAGAGTCATTGCGTGGAATGGAAGGGGAAACTCACTGTGAGCAAATGAAAGTAGGAGGTGCGGACTTTTTGAGGCCAGAGACACCCGAGTTTGATGTTCTAATTTTGCACCGTTATGTGACTTTCTTTACTGGGTCTCATTCCTTGGATAGAGGAGGAGAAAGGTGGATCGTATCTTGTCTTTTATGAAAGGGTCAGGTAATATTCATGATGAATGTGGCCAGAGGGCAAGAGGTAGGTAGACTGAGGTGCTGGTGAGAAGAGAGAGAAACAGGATCAGTTGTAGTGTTCACTAATGAAAGGATGCATGCATGGGCTGGGAAAACGAGGAATCCAGGAGAGGACGGTCTCTGGGGTAAAGCTAGGGTCACAGGGAAGATGATCTTCTGAGAAATGAAAGTGCAGGAGGTTGTGGCGAGAGTGTGGGATGTCGGAATCTATGATTTCTGGAGTCTAAACACATTTTTGAGGCCTAAATTGAACCAGACTTGTCTTTGAGCTTAAGAAGAGAAAGTGAAGACCCAAAGATTTATTTCTGTAGCATTTAACTATATCTTCGTCAATGTCCAAGATCGATACTGAGGTACAAAGCAGTGCAGTTGTCACCAACTCACAATTCCCCAATTCCTGTCTCTTTTATCTTAGCCCATATTAAGGGAAATCTTGTTAAAAATGGTTATTAACTAGAGCCCAGAGAGTGCTGACTCTACAGAAAGATAGGAAAGCTAATCCATTAGCCATGTGTCAATCACCACTCAGAAATAATGTGATCATGAACCCATTGCTGGTGGGAACATTTGCAAGGTGCTTATAGCACAGCAAATAGCTATTACATATTCATTCCAATATATTTTAATAAAATGCTATGCAATGGAATAATCTGATATTAGGTGTAATGTTTAAAGATGCATCAAACTGAGAATGACTTAGCCTAGAGGTTTTGAAACAGTATGGAAAAATGGAAATCTTGGGTTGTTCTCATTAACTACTGTGGATAACCACTATATTTCCCAATTTGCCAAGTGTGAAAATTGTGGAAGATTCACAAAAAATGTTTTTGGAAAATGACAATCAGAAAGTAGATAAATGATTTTGTCTTCTGTAGCAGATAATTAGACATTGCTTTGATTTTCCTTTAAATCCTTAAATATTATAACCTACACTTAGGCAGGAGCTAAAATGTACTCCATTTCTGTTGTGGTTAAATACCTGTCATCTTTGAAATCTTCATTAACTTTTTTCCACTCCAAAAAGCATAAGACTTTAGGATACTGAAAGAGTAGAAAGTACTTTAGCATTCATGTGTTCCTGAGTCACTTTACAGTCTTGTTCAAGTTTTACAGCCTCTTCTTATAGGATTGGTGGTTTGACCTGGGGTGGGGGGGAGGAAGAAAGGAAGAAAGAAAGAGAGGGAGGGGGGAGGGAGGGAGGACGAGCTTAAAATCAGAAATAAGATCCATTGCCCATCTAAGCAACTTTTTAATATATTTTAAACTGGGCTGAAGTTCAGTAATTAGCATCATAAACACATCATTTTCTTTGCTTTGCTGGTTTAGAGTGTTTATGCACTTTAAGGGTAAGTTTTTAAAAAGTCCACCCTGGTACTTAAATTTTCTATCCCATCAGAAGTTTAGTTGAATTGGGCCTAAAATATGCCTTCTGATAGAATGAAGTGTATTCTAAATTACCGACTGAACATTTTACTGATCAACCAAGAGTGAAAAAGACACTCTTTGACCAGTCAGATGTGTTTAATCACTCAGGGACAGAAGAGAACAGCTTGCTTTGAATTACTCCACAACTTTCTGGTTGTAAAACTGCCTCGTGGAACAATATAAAAAGAGTCCCAGCCAACTTCAATATTTTTTTAAGTAAGAGAAAATTTTAAAAATTAAAATTAAAATTAAAAATTAAAAGGAAAGTTGTAAGTTCTGCTCACCCTTTTAAATCATCTCAGGATCACAGGGGATGGAAATCAAAGCAAAGTTGGCCTTGATGAATCAGAACCAGTATGGGGATGACAGGGTAAAAAACCTGGTGAGAGAATTTGAGAATCCTTGTCTACACATGTTAATTCCAAATACAGTGGATTCTTTTATTGTAATTTTTCTAACTCCAAAAATGTAGCTTTTTTCTAGTACTCCTCAGGCATCATCACATACATATCCTGTTCTGTCCCTCAGACTTCTTGGGACTAAATCTGGACATCTTTGCCTCCACTTTCAAAGATAACTAGATGATAGAGTTTCTGTTCCAAAAACGGAGAACTTAATTAAAGAAGTGTGAAATGTGTATTTCTCTGGCTTTGAGCTCCATTGGGTATTTTTGTAGAACTCTTGGGAAGTTCATTGAATGAAACAGAACTATTGGGCACAGGGAGACCTGAAGCATTTTTTATTTCGAAGGAAAATTCTGTCCTCAAACTAATTCAAAAAGGGAAGGAGGGATTGAACACTTGTCTTCTAGTTCTGTTCTGCTTTACTGCACTCTGTAATAAACTGGCTAACAGACTGGCTTCTGATGAAGTGGCTCAGTATTCTACGTCATGGCACAGCCTCAGAAGAGGTCTTTCTGTTTGGATTTGAAGCATAGCATAACATGGGGTCCTGTCACAATCCGTGGGAATTAAAATGTAACAGCACACAACTAATGCCTGGAATGCCTACAAACAGCCACAATGCCCTCAATGTTCCTTTCTTAGCTCCAATCCAGTGTTCTATAGCCATGTCCTAGAATTCTAATGTATAGTAGCATTGACTTCTGGGGAAAATGGCTTCATTTTTATTTTTTGTGAAAAAATAAAACAAAATTTCATAGTCACATTGATAGAGAAGTGCTACACAGGCCCTTGCCTTGCTTCAAGTTTTTTTTTTTTTTTCCACAGAATGTTTTGTTTTGGAAACATAAGTTTTTGTTGCTGGGCTCCTGACCAATGTATCAAAATGGTTTGTGACTGAACTGTGTGAGGGTTCAGGAATGTTCTGTTAAACTCTGGCCCCTCACAAGAAAGTTCTGTTAAGCTCCGCCCCCTCTCAGCAGTGTTCTGTAACTCCACCCCTCTGCTTCAGGAATGTTTTGTAACTCTGGCCCCTGCTTCACTGAGCATGCTCACAAGGCATATGTTTCAGGAATGTTCTGTAACTCCCCCCCCCCCCGCCCCCTGCTTCATTGAGCATGCTCATCTACCCTGTAGATCCCTATATAAGGAAGCTCTCATTTCTGGTAGAGCACTCAGACTCCTCTGAGCCCACAGGGGCTCGCAGGAGTAATAAAAGATTTTTCTCCACCTCTTCAACTGACCATCCAATTCTCTCATTCAAAGAATGAGAGCTGCAACCCAGAGCTGCCACACTGAGCTATAAAACTCAGCTGTACCTTCCGAGCTGTGACGCTTAGTGTGACACTGAGCTGTAACACTTCACTATAGCACAGAGCTGCTTCACTCTGCTGCAACAACATAACAAGAGAATAACAAAAGTTATTACACTGTGTATCATTATCTTCAGAGTAGTTACTCAGAGTAAAAGATATAAACCAAAAAAATTCTTACAAAGAAGGGAACAGTTAATAATATTGTAAATCTTTCTTTTCAACAAACTGAGATAAATTAGTAGTATAAATAAAATCAAGTAGCATATATATTGAAATATTTTTTAAATAATGGAATTTGTAGTTTGGGGAAGTATTTGAACTTCTTCCTATTTCCTATTTATCCCTCTTCTATTTTGTTTTTTATGTTTTTCATATAAGAAAAAATGCAATATTTGAGCTTGTGTATCTGACTTATTTCACTTAACATTATGTTCTCAGCTTGTCTCCACTTATCTAAAATGCCTTAAATTTATCTTTCTTTATGGCAGAATAGAAACACATTGTGTATAAATACCACATTTTCCTCACCCATTCATCTGTTGATGGACATATATGCTGTTTCTAAGATCTAGCTATTATAAATTGTGCTGCTATAAATAGTGGTATGTGTACATCCCTCTAATATAATGACATTAGTTCTTTTGGGAATATACTTAGAAAGGGGATAGCTGGGTCAAGTGGAATTTCTATTTTTAGTTTTTTGAGGAATCTCCACATGGATTTCCTTAATGATTATACTAGTTTACATTCGCACCAACAGTGTAGTAGAGTTCCTTTTTCCTCATATCCTCACCAGCAATTTTTATTATTAGATCTTTTGATGATAGCCATTCTTTCAGGGAAAGATGGTATGTCATGTTGATGTAGTCTTAATTTGCATTTCTCTGATGGCCAGCACTGATAAGCATTTTTTCATGTATTTATTGACCATTTATACTTCTGAGAAGTGTCTATTCATTTCGGTTGCCCAGTTTTTGATAGGATTTTTTATTTTGGGGGAGTCTAATTTTTTTAGTTTTTTATATATTCTTGATGTTAGTCCTCTGTCTGTGGATTAACTGGCAAAAATGGTTTTAGAAGCCAATAAATTATTCATTCTAATTCTGCCTAGGGTAATAGAATGTGCCTGAAATCTTAGCTTTTATTTTTCTCTTACTCCCGTAACAAATTGAGGTTCAAACATTTGGAGCCCATCATTCAACAGATGAAAAGGATTAATGTTGGGCAGGCATGGTGCTGCACACCTGTAATCTCAGCACTCAGGAGGCTGAGGCAGGAGGATCACCATAGTTCATGGCCAGCCTGGGTAAAGCCAGAGACAGTAAGTTCAAGGAAGGCCAGACTAAAATTACATAGTAAGACTCTATTTCAAAACAAAGAAGGAAATAAAGAGATTGATGTCAAAGGCGCCGAGGAGGTTGGTTGTTTATCTGTAAATTAAAAAGTCAAAAGCCTGAATGTGATGATCTATAAGACTTTTCTATAATTCTAACTTTTTTGAGGGGGTGTTGTTTGGGACACATTTCAATACCCTGCTTTTAAAGACAAGTGGCCTCTCAGGAGTCATTTGTATTAATTCATAGGAAAATTAACCAGTATTTTTACTAACAAAAAGTGATATTTGGAGGTACCAATTACCTCTAGATCTGATTCACATTGTCTTCTGGAAGATGTTGGAAACTAGATATAGGCACATCTTCATACTTAGGGGAGAGAGCAAGTAGATTCCTAGTTAGCAATGGTAATGATGCAATTGGAATCGGAAATCAAGCAATAGTTACTCATCACTTGTCATTCATATTCATGAGTAGAGCATCTCACCTTCCTCTAGAGCAATGGCAGCCAATCTATGGCAGGAATATTATTTGTTTTTCTTTGAAAACCAACGATGTTAATGTATAAGTTGTTTTTTCTAAACTAAAACCTCAGTACTCAGGTTTAATTGCAGTGTTGGAACTTTGTGATAAATAAGTGGGTTTTGGGTTGCAGGTCATTTCCAGTCCAATTATTTCATGATCCTCAAATTCATGGTCAGGACTTTCTTCTTATATATTCTTCACCTCAAAGCTCTACTTGAAGATCCAGAAAATATTTTTATGAGCAAGAGCATTGGTATATAATAGGATTATAAGAGAAATTTATTTTGCTGAATTGGAAACTAAATATCATTTGCTACTTGATCACATGCATCTCTTACTCTTATAGGGCAAGCAATAATGGTGCGTATTATTTTTTAACAAAAAGTAATATGCAGATCATCCTCTTGGTTGTGAGCTGCTGAGAAAGTGTTACCTAGTCCACATCCTAGTCTCTAAACAAAAACATGCTGCTTTAATCCACACTAGGTGACTTACTCCATGCATAGTAATTCTCCAAGTAGTAGAAAGACTTGTAAGTCTTAACTAAGGCTTATTTTTGCAGCAAGGCCTGTGTTGCCATAAAGGAATGTTACTCTCTCCTGGATGAAAACACGGGATTGTCATTGGGACAGCCAACTAGAGAAGTTCTTTCGCTTTGGAGGTTGGTTAAAGAAAGTGGGGGTGGGGAGGAGTGGGGATCCTAGGCAATTACATGGATGAGATTGAAAATCCCTCCAAATTAAACTACTCTGGGGAATATTTGCAGATCTTACATAAATGGCTTTTTATCTAAACTCAAGTAGTTTCATAACTGAAATCGTTGAGGGACCAAGTCTACAATGGCATACAAGTATCGTAGTTGAAAGTGACATCAAGGAGAGATTTCTTCTTCCTGTTGAGAGAGAGTGAGGGATGGCAGTGGTGGTTGCAGGTCACCAACAAAGCACTCCACTGTAGTTATCATCAACAGTAGCATTGGTCTGGGGATCAGCAAGCCTGCAGCAGAGACCCACCCACCTGGGTGCCTAGGTTCCCTGTGTCTCAGCAGTGACACCATGTGGCAGTGATTATAAAAAAGAATGGCCTCTACCAGAGTGACCAGTGTGTTCTGGTTCTTTTTCAAGATAGAAAAGCATCTCTGAAGAGTTTTGAAGTTCTCACAGGAAAGGGAATCCTGAGGGAGAAGGGAAATGATTATTGTAATCCAAATGGATCACACCACTGCCATTATCTGTAAGGAAGCCTTGAAATGAAGAATACAGGGGAACACATATCTACTGCCTTCCTTCAGAAATAATTACTTCACTCAAATGAGAAAATCAGGATCAATTTGAGGGTTCAGAAAGATTCAGTATGACTCACAAAGCAAACAGAACTGTAACTGCAAACTCATCACCAAGTAATCTCTTTGCACTACGGGTCTTAGAGTAGAAGCTAAAACACTGGGGTGTTGGTTACCTTAAAATTTACCTTACCTTGAAATGGTTAAATCCATCTCTGCCACTTACTGTCTGTGACTCTGGAAAAGTTATTCAACTTTAGGCTTTACTTCTTACCTGTGGGATGGGAAGGAAACAACATAATTCTGAGAATCTAAAACATTAACCCACATGAAGTGTTCATCCCAGTGCTAGAACCAGTAAACTGACTGGATGCTATTATGTTTTTACCTTTTACAATGTTTTCCCTGTTACTTTGCTCTTGGGTATTCCTTTGTTTTCTTTAATTCAAGATTCATCGCATAGATCACTGGCTAGCTCTTGATTCCTGTATTTCTCCTATTTTAACTTCATAGTCTTCATTCATGAATTGCATTTCAGTATTTATATTTTTTTCAAGTGTTTTAAAATAAATATTCATAGGTTAAGAAAAAAAAAACCTCTGGTGAGAACCTTCCAATGCAAGAATCACAGGGACAAATACCTCTAGGGACCAGATAAGAATATAAGTGGTTAAAATAGACCAGAAGAGAAAAAGAACCATCAGATATGGAGACAGCATGATCATTCTAAGGGAGTGGCCTGGAAATCTCAGCTGGTTGCTGGTGGGTGGAAACCATGTTTTCAGGTCTTACATTTTTCAAAAGAAGCAAGAAATACAGCTGTGACTCAGTGGTAGAGTGCTTTTCTAGCCTACACAAGGGCCTAGGTTTTTTATCAGCACAACAAATATAACAATAATGATAAATACATAAGTAAGAATAATATAGCATTTTGGTATGAAATGCTCTAGTCTTAAACTTGTCTAGTAATCTAAACTTTTGAGGGCATGATGAATCAATCAAAATACATCTGTGGGAGGGATCACCAGCTTTCCATCTCTGCCATCTTTCCTAGGTGGAAAGAACTCAGTACGGATGCCACCTAGTGGTAAGAATTATCATTAAGTGATGATACGTAACATAAGATACTACTCTACCATGTATGATTATAATGATAAATATTAAATGATGACTGATATCTTCTAACCACTTCTTAAATATGAACCATAAATGCTAGTGAGGTCTGTGAGCTTTGGAAATTCATTAAGCACCAGCATGGTACCATCCTTTATTTCATTCTCATGATAAAGTGGCTGCAGAGGACTGCTCCAACCATGTAACTGTAAGATCTTTTATGTTCCATACTACAGTTTCCTGGAATTCTATTTTTGTAAACTCTGGACCATCTGTTATTGAAAGCCACTCTCTCAAGACTGTGTCCTAATTTTTACCTTATATAAAACTGGTTTAAGTGAAGAATGAAGAAAAAGTAAAGAAATGATGGTGCTAATGATGAGTGAAGGCATAAAAATTCTAACATCTGTTTTTGTTGTTGTTGTGATTTTTTGTGGTACTAGGAATTTAACCCATGGCCTTTTCACTAAGCTACATCCCCAACCCTTTTATTTTATGTTTTATTTTGAGACAGGGTCTCACGAGGTTGCCAACTTGCCCCAGCTGGGCCAGAGTTTGCAATCCTTTTGCCTCAGCCTCCTGTAGTGCTGAGATTACAGGGATGCACCACCATGCCTAACCCTGACACCTGTTTTTTGAATAAGTTGTTTTAAGAACACAGCCATACTAATTTATTCATATATGAAAGCTTTCTTACAACAATAGAAAATCTGAGTAGTTGTGACCAAAGGGCAACAACACTTAAAATAATTACTCTCTGGGCTTTAAAAAAAAAATGTCAACCCCTGTAACTGAACTTGTTCCTCATCACTGCATTTATGGCATTTATGTTTCCATCCTTTTGGATTTAATATTTTGGCTTATTCATGTTTTAAGTGTGCCTCCTCCAAAGATAATGTTACTGAATTTTATATAAGTGAAACACAATTTTTGTTTAACCAGCAAGTTCATTAACACTGACATGTACAGGTCTATTTTTGCCATCCTATCTTGTGATTTTTGTCCTAATTTTCCCTTTTTATCCTTTCAAAATTTTAGCTTTCTCTAAAAATTCATATTGTCTGATAATATATTGGAAGTTTTATGTTCTATTTTTCTTCTTTGAATAAAGGGTCTTAAACTTTTTTCCATGCACTTCTGGCCAATCATCCTTGGGTTCTTTTGCTCAATTTAGATGGAATGCATGAATTGGCAAAGCGCAGCTCTGCTAAAAGTCTGATGTCACCAGATTACACTAGGTAATTCTGGATGCCAACATCTGACACAACCAGCTGCTGGCCACTGCTGCTGTTGGCCGTCACCATCCAATGCCAGCCTGTGCTAGACACCATAGGTCGACTGTATGGGGTGCTGGTCTCTGCCGCTGGTCAGCATTAGCTACTGATCTCTGGAGCTCTTTGCTGTTAAAGGCTGTAAGTGTTTATTCATCTTTCTTTGGAAATCAACCATTCCATACTACCTGAGAAATAAATCCTGACCAGGTTGACAGAAACACCAGAGTCTTTATCTTAACATAGCCTGTGTTACAACACAGAGGGCCAATACACAGGAGCAAGCCCTCACAGACTACAACCCTAGAAGTTCTGGGGAAGTGCTACTTCTGTAGCAGTTTACAGGCCTGTTTCAGTGAAGATGAGGTCTGAAGCCAGGGGATATTCTCTTGCTATAAATGTAGGGTATGCAAGTAGGGTCCCAGATCCCTCCTTTCCTGATCTTAGTACTCGAAGGTGCCTGCTCGATTCTCAAAAAAATGCAGCAGCACTGCTTGAAGTGGCGGGAGTGGGAAAGGGCCATCACACTGCCTGATTAGATGCACTCACCTTGGAGTGGAGAATGGTGGTTTGATAGCCAGGGAGGACATCATTAATAGGCAGGGAGGACATGGAAGCAAACTGTTCCAGTTCATTAGAATGCATAGGGGAACAAAGGTAAGCAAGAGGGAGGAGCAGACAGCTGCTGGCTAAGCCACACCTCCCTCTCCAGCCAGCAGGGGAAACATGAGAGAGAGCCAGACATTTCTTATCTGTCTCACACTCGGGACTCAGGAAAAGTCAGTATTAATCAATATCTTCATCCTTCACCTGCAAAGTACAGATTCTTAGAAGACTTAAAGATGATATTGCCTTGGATCTAACCAGTTATAATTTCTCTATTGGTTCTGCCATATTTGTAGAGTCATGAGACAAGTAAATAATACTTATAGTATTTTATATAGCAAGTTATTATTTATATTTACCCGAATGTTTGTCAGTTCCTTTATTTATCATTATTTCTTGCTTCTCTATTATTCCTTTAGGTTGTATTTCCTTTTTTTAGAAGCACATCTAAAAGATATTTACACGAAAGTTTACTATGCATGAAATTGGGGCTGCAGAAGGAGAAGAGATAGAGGATAGAGAAGCAGCAATGTTTCAAGAGATAATCTTGAAAACTTTTTGAAACTTGACTAAAAGTAGCAAGTAGATTACTTAAGAAAGGTAGAAAGCCCTAGCAGGATACGTACAATTCAAATATCATAGTTAAATTGCTGGAAGTCACAGATAATTATAAATTATTAAAAATGCAGTATATTTTCACTTGGTAGAGAATTTAAATTGGCAATTTTTTATCATTAAAGATATCATTACATTACCTTCTAGCTACCATCATTTCTTATGGGAAATCATCTGTCCATCCTGGTTTGAAGGTAATATCCACTTTTAATATTTTTGGCAATATGCTGGGTCATAAAAGCAATTCCCCTTAAATTACAAAGAATTTAACACATTCATAAGATCTCTTCCTACTACAATGCAAGCAATCTAGAAATCAGCACCAAAAGGTAACTCAATAATCCCCAAATATTTATAAAGCTTTTAACATATTTCTAAATGATCTTTGGATAAATGAAATAAAAACAGAAATTCAATACCATTTGGAAATAAATGATAATCAATATAAGAATTTTTTTGGATACAGAGAAGTTCAGAGGAAATTACATAGTTTATATTATCAAGGAACAAGGGGTGAAACAGTATCAATTTTAAGATTGTAGAAGCTGTACACCTATTTTTGCTTCATTATAAAAATACCATAGCAAAAATCAACAAATTGCAAACTAGACCTTTAAAAACATGAATACAGTTAATAAGCTTTGACAAGTCTGATCAAGAAAATAAGGAAGGTGAGATGAAGAAATTGTTATTATAGTTTGGGTCCTAAATGTTCCCCAAAGTTGTGCTAATGGCTTGGTTATCAGCCTGCTATAGGAAAGTGGTGGAACTGTAATGGAAAGACTTTAGGTCATTGAGGGTGTGCTCTTCAGATGGATATTGGAACCCCAGCCCCCCAGCCCCCTTTCTCCTCTGCCATGTGCTCCTGCCATAGTGTGAAGTGCTACCCCAGGTCCAAAGCAGCAGAGCCAACAACCACTGGCTGCAACTTCTGAAACTGAGCAAAAATAAAGCTTTTCCCCTTTAAATTGTTTATTTTAAGTATTGTGTCACAGCAATGAAAAGCTGACTAACACAGTTATAAATAGTGTATTAAGAATGAGAAAAATGAAAAAGGTTGTGGCTCTAAACAATCTCTATATTCCTTTCTGCCTTTCAGTTAACATTCCACTGACTTATTGTAGCTTTACAGGTCATGATTAAAAACAAAACAATTTATCTGTACATTTGCTTCAAGATTGTTTTGACTACTTCTTAATCTGCATTTTTCCAAAAAATTAAAAACAACTTAGCATTTTCACAAAATAAATTTTGAGGTATTTATTGGGAACATATGAATACCTGGAATAATTTGGGCAGAAATGATAATTTTTACAATATTGAGCCTTCCAATCCATTAATATGGTATACGCTCAATTTATTTAGATAATAGTTAATAGTTTGTCTGTGTAGAGATAATGCACACGAGTCTGAAGATTTATTTTTAATTTGATATTTTAAATTGTATATTTTCAAAAATTTTATCTTCTATTTGCTGCTAGTATATAGAAATAGGATTTTAAAAATAAGAATATGGCATATACCATTAAATTTTTAAACATATTTTGTTGACAATGTGGGAAAAAGGATTAGTAAAGAAGCAAGCTTGGGGAGCAAGAAAATTTAGTAGGCTTCCGTATAACACAAATGACAGCTAATAACAACCTAAAGTAAAATTGTGATAATGGAAAAGAGAAATACATAAAAGAGCTTTAAGAGATAGAAGTAAATTCATAGATTCAGAGCTTGCTGACTCTTGGATGTGGATGGGAAAAAGAAATTCACGATCGTTTTAACATCTGAAGGAACTGTAGTACAGTATTATTCACAAAAATGGAGGAAAGAAAATTAGCTCTTGAATGGGGAGAGATATGGCAAAAACTGAAATCACTGAGTCTAAGATGTTTGTGGAATATCTAGGTACATCTGCCCAGTCCATGGTTTGATTTATTATGGATATGAGGTTTAGGAGAGAGATGTTGGCTTGAATTATTATGGAAATGGAAGGTAAAGACATCAAAGTTCAAGAGATTACCTAAGAAATATGAAGGAAGAGAAGGAAATTATCCAATGTAAAACTGTGGCTACACCAATATTTACAAGGTGGGCAGATAAACCTAAGCATGAGATGAAGGATTGAGTTTCAAAGTAAGAGAAACAGAAACTAAGAGAAGAAGATTGGTGTCAAACACTGCAGAAATTGAGTTTCAGAAGAGTTTTGAAAATACTGAAAATGTTTTGTTTTTAACACAAAGAAGTCATGATGACCTGGCTGAAACATTTCTAATGTCTTGAGATCTACTGTGCAAATCACTCCCAACCAGTACTTTCAAAGAACCTCCTTGTGGAAAGGAGAGGAAAGCCTGAACAGAAACCAGAAGAGGGAAAACATCAAGGATTATTTTTTTTACTTATCGAGAGGCAAGCATATTTTTGATGTACTAAAGTTAGTGTATCATTGGTTCTCAAAATTTAGCATCCTTTAGTCTCACCTGGGACACTTAGACAAAGGAAAGCCCTGAATTCTGGTGGATGGAGTTGCTGATATAATAGATTTGAGATGAGACACTGAAATCTGTTTTGAATCAAGTACTTGGGTATATTTGATGTCAGCTTTAGAAAGGCTACAATTTAAGACATTCTGCAGTAAAAAGCAACAAAGATGAAACTGGTAGGGTTCAGTCCATAGAGGTATGGGAAGGAGTGGGGTCCGTAGAACAGGCAGCAAGATGAATGCCTTAAAGGAAGAACACACTCTGCTATGCGAGCAGTGATAGAGAGGGGCGGCCTCTAGATACACCTGCATGTGTACTAAGCACATGAAGATGAGTGAACAGCATGCTGAAGTTTTCTTCAATTCCTTACAAAATAAGCATTAAACAATTTACTAAGAATGATAGTTGAGAAAGAAGAGGGGGGACATGAAGAAATAATTTGAAAATGGATATTTTAGGGAATGGTTAAAAAGCATGACAACAGCCTAGGGAAGCCTAGGCCCAGGTGAAATTAGGTATTATTAATCTGCAATGACAGTGATCTATAAAGCTGTACTTTCCACTTGACACCCCCCATCATTAGACCTTATGTACAGGTGTTAGGCAGCTCTAAACTTTAAAATTTTATGGAAGGACAAATGGGTCAGTTTATTATGCCAGCTATTAATTTATTGTCTCAGCTCCAAACCCACTGTTCTTGACCTACTTTGAGGTGCTGGATGCTGTAAACTTTGCCCTTAGCTGGTTAGTACAGCGTTAAGCCCTAGCAAACTGCTCCCAGGGCAATGCAAAAAGGAGCTTCTCTTTCTTATTGTGGTGCTTTCCTTCATGATTCTATGGTACAGCCACCATACGATGGCCTCCTTGCCAAGTGAGACATCATGACCTGAGAGCTTCCTGTCAATAGTGTGCTGGGGACCAATGATGCATATTTCCTAAAGGTCCCACTGATGACCTAGCAGGTAGGAAACTTGAGAGTGGAGGAGGGTGCTCTTCCTCTTTCAAGTTTGCTTTTTCTTGAGTTTATACCCTTGGCCCTAGAGTTTGTGGCTGCTTCTTACTACTATGTATTCTTTAAAAATCTTTCTCTTTGTAGTTAAGCTTCTACTGCTAATTAATAGTTCTTTATGCTAAAGTTTCCTTCTTCCCTTCATGATATTATTTATGTCTCCTTACTGGCCCCTGACTGATTATAGAAATTCAGAATGTTTAGTAACTTAACATTTACATTCACAGGAGATTGAGGAAATAAGTTATTTCAGGGTGAGATGGGCAGAGACTTTGATAATTGATTTGCGTAGTACACTCGGTGACAAAGACTGGTTTATCAGAGTATAAAGAAAACTAGATTACTGAGAAAGAAATTAGAGGGAACTATTGTATGTTCACATAAGAGATTTGGAGAGTCATCTCTGTGGCAAAGTTTTTCAAAAGAGATGGATAGTTTTATGTGAACTTTCCTCCCATATTAATAGTGAGAAAGCAGCTACAAAAACTGGCCCCCTTCCAACATGCTTCAAAGCTCAAAGGGCCTATACGATCTTTTTAAAAAGTTATATTTAACTAGATTTTTTATATGGTAACAAAATGTAATTTTTGCTAAACCACAGCCCTAATTTTGAGGATAGCATTTGTGGTGCCTATACAGTGGGCCTTTGACTTAAGAACTCAATTCATTCTCAAGGGCTGGTTATAACTCAAGTTGATCAATTGAAGGGTCAGACTCCTCTACACAGCCTTCAAAGTCTCTTTCCTGTATACAGTGTCCTTAGAGAGACATTGGCCCAAGATTTCCCAATTAATCTCACACAGGAAAGGATGTTGTAATGTTTCTTCCAAAACTCTTTAAGGGTTAAATCTGTATCTGAGACCATCTGAAAACACAAGCAGCCAGCATTTGGGTCATAACTCAAGATTTTGGTTGTAAGTTAAAACTAAAATTCTGGTCATAACTCAAGTTGTTTGTATGTCAGCCTGGTCATAACTCAAGGGTCCACTGGAAATTTCTACATGTAATTCAGGACTTCTATAGGAAAGCAAAATTTCTCTTTAAAGAAAAATGTGCTTTAAGATGAACACTTTCTATTTTTTGTTATCAGTAAAGGAAAGTGATGGTTTATGCTTGTTGATATGCATTATTAGAATTACACAACATTTACTGATCTTTAAATAAGATCCAGCTCACCTTTATGGACCAGGGATTAAAAACATACCTATATCATGATCCCTGGCCTTAAGGAAATCTGAGATAAATCTAATATAAGTTTAATATCTAAACTTTAGCTGCTCTCAGCTCTTCTAAGTACCCAGGTGCTTGTGTCTTATCTCTTACAGTTATTGATAGTCTAGCTGATGTCATAATGTGGTTGCCACATATTGCCTGCACATGAGTGAACTTGGGGATAGCAACTCAAATGGAGAGAATTCATGGGCAGAGCAGAGTCTCTCAACATTAAACAAGAAAGGCATTTATCTCATGAGAAAGGAAGTCTTCTAGGGAGCATGGGGAGAGAGAATAAGAGAAAACTGAAAAAAACCATCAGAAATTGATGGACAGGAAGCCTACTTCACTTTTCAAGGATGCTTCTTCTATAGAACAGGCAAAACTCTTTAAAACATAGGTATAGGCAAAGTCTTTATGGAAAAAAACCCAATTGCACAGGAATATTAAGAAGAATCAAAAACTGGGATCTCATCACATTAAAAAGCTTTTGCACAGCAAAAGAAACCAGCAACAGAGTGAAGAGACAGCCCACTCTTTTTTTTTGCCAGCTATTCATTAAAGCACTAATATCTAGAATATATAAAGGACAAAACAAAATCAGATCCTCCAAATTTAAAGACTCAGTCCAAAAATGGGCATCTGAAATGAACAGACACTTCTCAGATGAACTACAAATAGCAAATATATATATAAAAGTTCAACATGAACATTTGAGAAATGCATATTAAAAGAACACTGAGATTCCATCTCACACCAGAAAGAATGGCTATCATTAAGAAATCAACTAATAACAAATGCTGTCAGGGCCATAGATGGGAGTGTAAATTGGTACATCTAATTTAGAAATCAGTATGGAGATTCCTTAACAAAACTAAAACTAGAGGTTCCATTTGACCTAGCTATTCCTGTTATTGGTATCTTCCCCAAAAGTTAAAAGCATCATTCCACAGTGACACATACACACTCATGTTTATACCAGCATGATTTGAAATAGCTAAATCTTGGAAACAGCCCAAATGCCTATCAATGGACAATAGATATTGAGAAATAGGAAGAAAATGTTCAAATGGGAAGAGGAACAAGGGAGGAGGAAGAAGAAGGGAAGGAAGAGAAAAGAGGAAAAAAGATAATAAAAGGAAAAAATGGAAAAAGTGCTTTTGTAAATAAGGAGGAGAAGAAGGATTGAAGGGAGGGAAGAGAAATGGGGAAAAATGAAGAATCAAGATGTATTATGTACAAGTAAAAATTCCGTATGATAAATGTGATCATTATGTATATCAAAAATGTACCAGTAAAATTAAAAATAAATTTTTGTGACAGTAAAAATTGAAAAGAACAACAATTAATGATGCTCCTTCTTGGATTATTTTTTTTGCAGATATACTTTATAAAGCTGGTAAGTCATCATTAAATCAGTGATTTTGTTGTTTCTGATGGTGAATCTCTGAACATTTTAGTCATTAGATAATTTAAGACTGATTTTAATTGCTTGAAAACATTCCATTGACCTCTTCTGATAGGTATTTTTAATGCCAGCATCAGAGTTTGAGAGAATATTATGTAATTTGGAAGAATATCCTGGGGATGAAAGTGGATTACTCTTTAAAAACACATGATATAGAACCAGACCTCTTGGTGTCCCCAAGGCTGATATTATGGGGAAAATACAGACTTCGATAGCTGTGACTCATAGGAGTCAAACTCTCAATGGGAAGTTTTAGAGATGGCAAACAGATATATTGGTCTATTTACTGTTACTAAAAAGTATGATTCAAGGCCAGGGATTTAGCTTAGTGGTTTCACTGCCTGCTGCACAAGTACGAGGACTCAAGTTCGATCCCTGGTACCAAAAAAAAAAAAGTATGATTCAAATATATGGGGAATATTTAAATTAAAATTTATTACAATAAAAGGCACATTGCCATTAATTCCCCTCAAAATACCCTGCCTCACTTTGAACATATTATCCCATCATGTTGTCACTTTCTGAAGCATTTCTGCAAGTCCTCTTTCATAAGTGTCTTTATGAAGTGTGATAAAAAATGCAGTGAATGCTGCTTTTGAGTGTCATCCAACAGAAAGACGGGCTCATAAAACATGACAGGGTGTCCTCATTCATCTTATGAGACCTGGCACAGTGAGAATTCTGGCTTTTCCCTAAAGTCAAAATGATCATGAAAGGTAAATATTTGAATCAATTCAGGCAGCCACAAAAGAACCACTAGACACTCATAGAAGAGAACTTCCAGAACTGCTTCAGAAAGTGACAAGAATGGTGGGATAAGTGCGTTTGAAATGAGGGGGAGGATTTTCAAGGGGATTGATGTCAGTGTGTCATTTGCTATAATAATCTATTTTCATTTAAACTTTAACTGTAGATTTTTTTGGTACCAGGGATCGAACTCAGGACCTTGTGCTTGCAAGGCAGGCATGGTGCCACTGAGCTAAATCCCTGGCCCTAACTGTATTTTTTGATCACATCACAGATAATGACACACTTGGGTCTGGGTACTTACAAAGAAGCAAGGCTTATTTAGGCTGAAGGTCCAAGATCAGGCAGCCCTATTTGTACCGTCTCAGATGAGGACCCGACAGCAAGTGCAGTCACTGCAGGGCATGTGCAAGAGGAAGAGAGCACATTGCAAGACAAGAAGCCAAGTGACAGATCCTCTAGTCACACCCTAGTTGACCCAAGGACCTGGGACTAGGTCTCTCTTTTCAAAGGTTCCATCACCTTCCAACACTGCTACCTTAGGAAGCAGCTTCTAACCGAAGAACACTTGGCAGACAAACTCAAATTGTATCCAAAGTATAGCAGCATTTTTTTACACTCTTCTTTTACTATAAGCATGAGAATTATATATAAGTATCTAGGTCTAAATATATCTTAAAAAGCTCTTTCATTAGATATAAAATATGATTTATTTAGTGACTTTTTTCTGTTTAATGGCTTGTAACACAATGGTAACTTTTACAACTGATAGCACCATGGGTTCAATAAAATAAGGGTCATAAAATTTTCTGCATAAAGTGATGACATAAAAAATATGAAGTGTTTCCTCTTTACTGTGGATTTGGAGCTTGCTACAATACATTTCTGAACATTAATTATATTTAAACCTTTGGAAAGGAATAGACAAGCAATTTTTCAAGTACTAAGTGATGGATTTCTTTATTTCTAACCTCTCATTTCTTTTGATATATGATTATTATGCATGTGGTCGTAGCAGGAGAGCAGCAGGACTGAGAATCGAGTGTTACTACAGTAAGAGAAATTTGTAATTCACATCTCTAATAGAATATTCTGTAACGTTGCTGTCCAATTTATCACATTTCTATGCATCATGTTGATGTCTAGCTTCTGTTCAATTCTGCTTCCATTGGGCAGTAAGCATGGATTAGAAGGGAAAGAAAGACTATTTTGTAAACTATATCCTACAAATAGCATTGCCTTTATTGCTTTCTCTGTCCAAAGAGAAAAAAGGAAGATTTGAATGATACTTCAATGTATCAGTGACAAAATAAAGATCCTATACGGTATTTGCAATTAAAAAGAAGTTGTATAGCAGACCAAATCCTTTGGAAGCAACCATATTGTTATCCTAGAAGAAAGCCTCAGGCTATAAACCTAATGGTTTTGGTTTTCTACAGTCCCAACCTAATATTTTATCTCTCTGTCCTTGCTTATTTAATCCTCATAAAGTTCACACAAAGTTTAAATTTATTCCCCACCCCAAATCCCACAGGAATCAAGTGAATGTGTTTTGATGGATTTCTGTAGTTTCCCTCTGAACCAGATGTTGGATAGCAGCCAACTTCAGAAAAGTACTTACTAGCTCTGGCAGCCTAAAAAAGGGATGGAAACCTAAAAAACAAATCATGTGGAGCTGTCTGTCTGTGGCAGAAGAGCTCCCTCTCTTTGCTGGCACAGATCTTCTTGCTGACCCATTTGTCCTTACTAATTTGGTGCGTATTTTAAACTTAAAATGCGTCTGAATTGGGATGTTGAATTTTCATCAGAAATGCTTGAGAGAGAAGGTGAGCCAGTCCCAGTTCCCGGAAGGAGGCTCCCCTGCTGCCATTCCATGCTCCTAGGGCAGAGAAGGTGAGCAGCGTGGGTGCCAGAAGCCCCCCCACCCCACCCCACCGTGGAAATGAGAAGACATGTAAACAAGCCTCAAAAACAGACGTCCAGGTCACCTACAGCAACCCCAAAGGGAAACAAGATGGAACAATCTGATACTCAACCACCTGGACTCTCTGAACTGGCAACAAAAGAGGATCTGGGAAAAATGAAATCAGAAATAATTTCTCAGATAACAGCAAAGATTGTGTCCATAGTGCAAGACATGATTAATAAATCTAGAGAGGACATGGATAAAAAAATAGAGGATCTCAGAAACATGATGAAATCCCAACATAGGAAACAAATGGACTCCATAAAACAGATGCAAACAGATTTTCAGGAGATTAAAAACTCCATCAAAAGTCTGTGCAGCAGAATGAACCAATGTGAAGACAGAATTTCAGATATAGAAGATAAGATTGCAATTAGTGACCAGGAAAAGAAAAATTGCTTTAAAATTGTAAGGGAACATGAGAAATCAATCCAGCAGCTGCTAGATGATGCAAAGAAGAATAACATAAGACTGATTGGAGTCAATGAAGAAAGAGGAGAAAGTGCAGATGACATAAAAAAACTGTTCACAGAAGTGATGGCAGAAAACTTCCCAAGCAGGGGAAAACAACTTGACATACAGATAAGTGAGTCATATAGAACTCCAGCTAGCCTTGATAAAAAAATCTACACATAGGCATATAATAGTTAGGATTCCAGAAACCCAACAGAAGAACAAAATTCTACAAGCAGTGAGAGAAAAGAAACAAATCACATACAAGGGAAAGCCCATCAGAATCACAGCAGACTTCTCAATGCAAACCCACAAGGCAAGAAGAGCTTGGAGTGATGTCTTTCAAGCCTTAAAGGAAAACAGCCTCCAACCCAGATTGATGTACCCTGCAAAACTATCTTTCAAAAGTGATGGAGAAATAAGATACTTTCATGATAAAGAGCACCTCAGGAACTTCATGAATACCAAATCAGCACTCCAAAATTTTTAGACAATATCCTAGGATAAGACAATGAGGATCACAATCCCAGGAAGCCCAGCAGAATGAATCCATTGGGTGTGACAAATTAAACGCAAAGGGAGAGAATCCAACCAAAAGAAAAAGTCATGACAAGGCTTTTAAAACTTTTAACTTCATCTCCCTAATGAGTGTATAATTCAATCTTATTATTGTACTGATTAGTATTTTTCTGATTCTAGAGTTGCACACCTTTCCTTGTGCTGTACTGGCTATTTATCATCGTCTTATGTCTACTTTTTAATTGGGTTGTCTATTAACGAGCTGTAAGAGTTCTTTACATATTCTGGTCATAGGTTATATGCATTGTAAATATGGTCTGTTTAAGGACTACTTTTCATTTTAATGATGTCATTTAAAGTTCTAAATTTTGATGGAATCTCATTTATCAATTTTTTTCTTTTATACATCATGTTTTTGTATCCTAGGTAATTCTTGCCTACTCTAAATTCATAAACATTTTCCCTTATAATTTCTTCTTAAAGTTTTATACTTTTAGGCTTTCATATTTAGGTTCATAGACCTCTTCAAGTTATTTTCATGTATGGAAATAAAGGGTTGAGGTTAATTTTTTATATATGGATACCAGGTATTCTAGTGCCGTTTGCTGAAAACACTATCTCTTCCTCGGCTCTTGAATTGAGTTTATATTCTATAAAATGTTAATGTTAAATAATCTTTCAAAACTCAGTGGAGCGTATATGTGTGGTTCTATTTCTAGATTCTCTGTTTCATTCCAATGATCTATATGTCTTTCCTTACACCAACACTGCCTTAATTACTGTAGCTTTAGAAGAAGTCTTAAAATTAGGTACTAAACATCTTCCAACACTTTTTTTTGGTTTGTTTGCTTTTTGTTTTTTTTTCTTTTTACTTTTCTAGGTCCTTTGTACTCCTACATAACTTTTAAATTTCAATATCCAATTCTTCATTTACAGCAAGTATACATAGACCTGAATTTTTATATATACCTTGTGTTTTCTAATCCTGCTAAATTCAAATACAAGTTCTAGGGGCTCCTAGAGATTTCTTAGTATTTTCTCTGTAGATGATCATTTCATCTACATATAAAGATTTTACTTCTCCCTTGCCAATCCTATCCTAATTGTGTCATTAAAAACAAAAACAAATTCTGTGGGGAAAAATGGCTTAACATATAAGAATATAAATAAGAAATGTAAATGAGAGACTATATATTAATACCTCAAAGATTTTAAGTATAAAATCACTGGTCATCCACTCAACTAAGGCCAAGTTGGCTAAAGCCACTGAGGAGTGCCCCATTTGCCAACAGCAAAAACCAGCACTGAGTCTCTGCTCTGGCACCATTCTCCATGTGGACCGTGCATTGAGGAAAATAAAATAATCAGACCTATTCAAAATTACTAAAAATTGACTCTGAAAAGATACTAATTCTGGGAGCCTCCAAAGTTGCCTTGGCCCCAGGCAGAGTAGGGGCTTATGGAGATCAGTGATTAGTGGAGGTTGAGCTCAAGGCTACTTTACAGTGGGCCTAGTAGATCTGTTCACCCATCCTGTGGTTATTTCCAAAGTTTGAGGATGCATAATTTGTACAGAGCTTTTCAGCAACCTGGCAGAGTCCCCAGCAATTCTCTATTTTAGTAGCAATCAGAAATGCCTGGAGGACTTGCTCAAACACAGATTTCTAACCAACTTCTCAAATGATGCTTATATTGCTAGCATAAGTGCCATTCTAAGAACTACAGTTTTAAGGCAAAGTACTGATTAAATATTTTATGTTTTGATTGATTTCTTTCCCTAAGTACCTGAGAATACAGAGACTACTGGGGAGAGGCATTATGGGAACCTAGATGCATTAATATAGTTATTTATCCAACATAAGTGATAAAATGATTTGAGCATGATATCTGAAGATACAGGAATAATCAGAAAAATCTACACATTTCACTAAATAAACTTTAAGTTTTTTTGTTAAGAAAATCCTTTTAAATTTGGAATAGATGCAACTTCTTTCATTCTGTTCATTCTCATCTGTAACACAAAGAGCTCTAGAATCAGATAAATCAGGAGAAGAGATTTTAAAAGGTGTAAGTTGTAAAATGTTTTATTTGCTATTTAATAAGAAACTGTGTATTACTTTCCTAGGGCTACCAGAACAAATTACCACAAATTGCATCTCTCAAAACAACAGCAAATTTTTCTCACACAGTTATGAATATCAGAAGATGAAATTATTGTGTCAATAGAGCCATATATTCCCTCTCAAGTGCCCAAGGGAAAATCATTGACTCTTTTAGCTTCTGACAGATTGAGACATTCTTGGCTTGTGGCAGCATAATTGTAAAATACGCCTCTATCTTCACTGGCCTTCTTACCTCTGTGTGTCTGAGACTCCTCCATTTTTTATAAAGACATTTTTCACTGATGTTAAAGCCCACCAAGTTAATCCATAATAATCTTGTCCTAGAATTAATTATATCCGTGAAGACCATTTTTTGCAAGTAAAGTCACATTTATGGGTGTTAGGGCTTAGATATAAAATTTTAGGGTTAATTATTCAGTTCCCTGCAAACCATAGCTCATTAAGAATGTGAAAAATAAAAGAATCCTCTCTACCTGACTTAGTAGTCACTAAAGATTTGTATTTATATAATTTTGAAAAATACAGAATGAGACACACTTTTGAAAATCAACTATTTGGTACCGGGGATCCAACTCAGGTCGCTGCGCTTACGCAGCAGGCGGCAAAACCACTGAGCTAAATCCCCGGCCGAAAACCAACTATTATGTGGTTGTCAAAAGAAATGCAATGATAATGACTGTCATATTTTTATTTTTGGAAAACACCTTTGATGTGTCTTACTGAGGCAAGGTAAGAAAGGTGATACCTCATTGTGGCTTTGTTTTGCATTTCCCTGATTATTGATAGGGAGCACCTTTCCATAAACCTGCTGGCCGTTTGTATGTCTCTCTTGAAATTTGTTTATTTAATTTTTTGTCCATTTCTTAATTGGTATTTATTTTCTTGCTATAGAGTCATGTGAATTCTTTACATATGTTGGATATTACCCACTATGGGATATACAATTTACCAATTTTTCCTCACATTCTTGGGCTTGCCTTCTCATTTTGTTGACCTTTTCCATTGTGGTGCAGAAACTTTTTAGTTTGATGTAGCCCATTTGTTTTTACTTTTGTTCTTTGTACTTTGTTGTCATATTTAAAAAATCATTGCTGTGGATGAATGTCATGGATCCACCCTGTATTTTAAGATGTCTTACATTTTCAGGTCCTACATTTAAATATTTAATCTATTTTGAGGAAAACAGCATGTGAAATATAGTTTGGAAAATTTTCTAAACAAACAGATGATTGCAGTATCCAACCAAGCAACATTTTTAGCAAGTACTCTGGGGGGAAGAGAACATTTCCACAGCTATCATTTGTAGCATCTTAAAAGTCTAGTTTTTCACAAAGAAAAATGGGTATATAAAGAAAAAAAGGAACATATGGCCTAGTCAAAAGAAAAAAGAATAGATTAAATCCATCAATTAAAAATAGTGACTGACAGAATGATACCTTTAAAAAAGACTCTTGTAGTTCAAGATCTATGTGCTATTGACAAGAGAGCAATTTACATCTGAAGACACAAGTAAGTTGAAAGTGAAAAAGATGTAAAAGTATATTTAATACAATGAGTACCTAAGAGAAAGCTGGGGTAGCTATGCCACAGTTAGCTAAAGTAGACTTTAAGGAAAATATTGTTACAAGAGACAAAGAAGGATATTACATACTGAGAAACGGTCAATTTATCAAGAAGACATAGTAATTATGAACATTTGTGCACCAAACAGTACAATACTCAAACGATATAAAAGGAGAAATAGTCCTACAATATTAAATGGATACTCCAATACATTAATTTCAATAATGGACAGAAATGTACAAAACTATCAAAAGTTAATTAAGAAGGAACTAGAAAATCCGAGTGTCAACAACAGATAAAAAGATTGAATCAAAAATTTTCCAACAAAGAAAAGGCTAGGGTAAGATGGCTTCACTAGTGCATTAAATGAATTTAATGAAGAATTAACACAATATGTCTTTGATAATAAAAATAGAAGAGAAATGAACATGTCCTAATTCATTATATAAGTCTTGCATTGTCCTAATTCCAAATTCATGCAATATGTCACAAACCAACAACAACAAAAAACTCTAGAACAATGATCCTCAAAAAAACAGATGCCTAATTCAGATATAAATACCGAACTACATTAATAGACACTGTAGTGAAAGGATTATATTCCATGTCCAAATGTGATCATTCCAGGAATACAAGAGTTTTTGAACATAACAGAGTCAATCACAGCAAAATATATATCACGTTAATAGAACAGAAACAAAATGATCATCTCAAATGATGCAGAGAAGCATTTTACAAAACAAACTTTCTTGATAAAAGTGTTCAGAAAGCTATGAATAGGAAACTTCCTTTGTGATAAAGAGCATTTATGAAACACATAGCTAACATAATCAGTCATGAAAGACTGAAAATTTCCCCCTCAGATCAAGAAATAGTAAGGATGCCTGCTTTTACCAGTACTCTTCAACATCATATTGAAAGTTCTAGCAAGAGAAATAAGAAGAAGAAGTAAAAGGCATCAAAAACACACTCCCACTAATCCCCCTGGAAATATTTACCTTTCCTTCCAACACACTCATCCTGTTTTTCTTACAATTTTCTGAAACAATTCTGGAAGTCTTCTTTCCTGTGTATCTTTAGTTTAGTGCGTGTCATGACTGCTTCAATGTCCTGAATAAATTCAAAACATTTCCCTTTCATGGTCATTTTGATTTTGGAGAACAAGCCAGAAGTCACATGGTGCTTGAGTCAATGAATGAGGTGGATGAGCGCACACTGTAATATTTTTACAAGCCTGCTTTTCACTTGGCAGCAACATTCACCATCTTGTAAAGTCATGCATGAAAGTGGACTACCAGAACTGCTTCAGAAAGTGGCAAGAATGATGGGATATGTGTAGGAATGGTGGGATAGTATTTGGAGTGTGAGTAACAGTAATGTGTCTTTTACTGTAATACATTTTAAAAATTTAAACATTCACCATAATTTTTGATTACACCTCATCTATGTATAAACATCTGATTTAAGCTGAGACATTCCACATCCACATATATATCACATATTTAGCATTACAAGTATTTTTAAGCACCTTGAATGATAAGAAACATCACAGTTGAAGAATTCAAGATTCCAAAGAATTAAAGAAACATACCCAAGTATTGCCCTCTCTGGGAAGACCTGTTGTACTCAGTGCCTCTTTGATCTTTATGATACTGAAGGTGACTGCGCATGTGCTTATCTTTTTAAGGGGAAAAGTATCAGAAATGTTACTACTAATATATGGCTTTTTATTGTTTCTACAACCTCATGATTTTACCCTAAGTGATGGACCTTGTACCTATGTAGGATTGTTCCTTCTCACTCTGTCATGGTGTTGTACAGCTGTGGTTAAGTTGGTGGCTCAATCTAGTATTGGCTTTATGAATTTCTTTCCATATAGTCTATAAGCTTGGGCTACAAGGAAAAGGAAATTATTACAATAACCTATAAATATCACATTTTCAGTCCTTGAGTCCAGATTTGATTATGATGACTAGTGGAGATTTTGTAACCAAAGAATGTGTTTCAGACTAATAGAAATCATAGAGTTAGTGAAAAGAACTCTAAATAGCAGCTTTATGAAGACTTATCCACTTGGGCCTGGCAATTTGGAGACTGAAAAATTGTCTATTTCCTTTAAGGAAATTTTTGGACCAGCAGGCAACATTTAAGCAGATCCCTGGAGCTCATTGTCAATGGCATATTTCAGAATGATCAAATTTAATATGGTTTGAGGTTTTGCAGTAAAATCTCATCTGATCCTAGCAAAAAATGAAAGTTCCTTCCAAGAGTCTAGGAAAGAACTTGAACTGACAATACTAACAAATAAGTTAAACCAAACCAAAGGCAACTGACTGTAGGGTGGAGGCTGTGCCAACACAGGATGGACTGGAACAGATAGTCTCATACATTATCATTTTCCAAAACATCCTCTCTCCTGGAAGCCAGTGTTACCACTTGGCCTGCCAAAAGCCATGTGACCAGCCATTAATAACAAACTCAGATCAGCCATATCCTATGAATCTCTTAACCCTTAATCTCATGCTAGTACCATCTTGAAGATCAGTTGGCATACGTGGTGTGATCATAAAATATGGTGAATGTCTGAATTTTAAAAAAATTGTTACAGTAAAAGACACATTGCCATTAATATTCCTCAAAATACCACACACACACACACACACACACACACACACACACACCCCAAATGCATTTATCCTATCATTCTTGACACTTTCTCAAGCAGTTCTGGAAGCTCTCTTTCATAGGTTTCCTTAGTTGCTCTGTCTTAGCTGCCTCAATGTCCTAAATCAAATCAAAATGTTTACCTTTCATGATCATTTTTAACTTGGGGAAAAACCAGAAGTCATGCAGTGCTAGATCTCATGAATGAGATGAATGAAGACACTCCATGATATTTTTATTACACAGAAATAGCCATAAATGGTTGACCAGTGAGGTATGATTAAAAGATAAGGTGAATATTTATATTAAAATATGTATAAAAATAAAAAGTCACAATTCCTCTCAAAATAGTTTGTCTGGCTTCAAACATATGTATCCCATCATTCTTGGCAATTCTTTTTACTCTAATCAGTTTTTTTAATTAAACATGCACACTGTAGTTTTTGAATGACACTTGTATTTCTTTGTTAAAGAAATTTGAAGTTTTGAGGTAGCCTAGAAGAAAAGTTTATCACAAGGGACATCTTTTTTGCAGATGTTATATAATCTGCCTTTAGAAGGGTCTGACCCTCTCATGTTTTATGTTCAATAAGTCAGGGAGGAATTTATGTTCTAATCTGTCTTTGAAAGCTCTAAAATATTCTCATGAAAATAAATGAGGCTGAACATTAACACACTCAGATTAGAAAATGGCAGTTCAAATGGTACCTAGATTTTAAACCAATTGCAGCAATTTATAGAAAATTATTTTCTGTTTGGATAATCTTTAAGTAAAAAATGAAGCACTAAGCACATGAAATAAAAATTTCATTAGGTACTGAAATGTTCATTTTCCCTCTGTAAGTGGGCACTGTATTGGAGATTTTCATTCATGTCTTTGCTTTATAAATAATCATACTTTACAGAATTTAAACTGTAGAAACTAAGCTTCAGGTGCTAAATAATGATTCCTTTTGGTATGAAAGCTGATTTTGTAAGGTCTCCTTTTCCTTCAATACTTACATTATTCCTAGGGAAAATATGACCAAACTTTACTTTCAAACTGGAATATGTATTTCTTAAAGAAATTTTTAAAAATATCCATAAACTTTAGTGTCTTAACTATTTTCAAATCCAGTAACATTAAATGCACTCACATGGTTGTGTAACCATCACTACCACTCATTTCCAGAACTGACACTCCTTTTCCCAAAAATAAGACCTAGCTGGAAAATAATCAGCTGTGAAAACTAGAGATCAAAAATGCCAGCCCCAATCAGCCTATCCTTGCCTTGCCTTACAGAGTAGCCACTGAGCAAGAGAGAAATGATGGGAGGTAAGGTGAGGACAGGCTAATAGGGGATGACATTTTTGATGTCTAGTTTTCAAGGCTGATTCTTTTTTTTTTGGTACTGGGGATTGAACTTGGGACCTAGCACTAATGAGGCAGGCAGCGGCACCACTGAGCTAAATCCCTGGTCCTTCAAGACTGATTCTTTTTCAACTAGGTCTTATTTGGGGGGAAACACAGGATTACAACTTGCAAAACTGAAACCACATACTCATTAGATAATATCTCTCCATTCTCCCCTCCCTCCACCCACTTACACCCATATTTATATTTTCTGTCTTTTTCTGTTTGACTACTCTGGTTATCTCAAATAAGTGGAATCATACAGTGTTTGTGTCTATGTGGCCAGGAATTTCATTTAGCATAATGCCCTCAAGGTTCATTCACGCTGTATGTCAGAATTTCTTTCCTTTTTAAAGACAATATTTCATTGTATGTATAGATGACATTATAAGGTCTTGCTAATTTGTTTAAGTTGGGCTCAAACCTACAATTTCCCTGCCTCAACCTCCTAGAGTACTAGGATTGCAGGCATGTGCCACAATGCCCAGTTATGCTTTCACATTTTAACTATTGATAATGTTACTATGATCATGGGTGTACAGATATCTCTTTAAGATCTTGCTTTCAATTCTTTTGGGAATATACCCAAAATTGAAATTGCTGAATCATGTGGTAATTCTATTACGAATTTTTTGAAGAACTGGCACGCTGTTTTCCATAGTGGATATACCATTTTACATTCCCACCAACAGGAAATAGGGTTCCATTTACTCCATGACCTTGCCATATTCTGGTTTTATTATGTTATTTCATTTTTAATATTTGCCATCCTAAAGAGTGTGAAGTGGCACCTCATTGCAGATTGAATTTTTATATCCCTAGTGCTTAGTGATGTTAAGCATCATTTCATATGCCTATTTGCCATTTGTGCATCTTTTTTAAAAATTAATTTTATTGGTACATTTTAGGTATACAATATAATGACATTCATCACTGGAAATTTGCACCTTTGCATAATCTCTCTTGGTTCTTATTTTTCCCCCTTCCCCTGCCCTCCCTTCAACCCCTCCATCCTTCCCTATTTACAAAGACTTTGTTTCCATTTTTCCATTTTCTCATATTAATTCCATTCCCTTCTTTCCTTTCCCCTACACTTCTCACTTCCCTTTCCCCTTTGCCCCTTTTCTTCCTATTTCACATTATCTCTTATACCTTTTAATCCTTATTTGCACTTTCAGTTTCTCACACTAGAGAAACTATTCAGTATTAATACATTGCGTCCTATTTATTTCACTTAAGAGTATTGCCTCAATGTGTAACCATTTAGCTAAAAATGTCTCTAATTTCTCATTTTTTATGCCTGAGTAGTACTCTATTTTATAACAAAACCATACATTTTCTTTATCCAGTCTCCAGTTGATGGGCAATTGGGCTGTTTCCAAGTTTTAGCTATTACAAATTGTGCTGCTATGAACATGGGTGCACATATATCACTGTGGTATGATTCTTTTAATTCTTTGGGGAAGACACCAGCAGGGGAATAGCAGGGTCAAATGGGACTTCCAGTCCTAGTTCTTTGAGGTATCTCCATACTGATTTCCACAGTGGTTGCACCAGTCTACACTCCCACCAGCAGTGGAGCAGGGTTCCTCTTTCTCCACAGCCCTGCCAGCATTTGTTATTGGTTGATTTCATGATAGCAGCTATTCTTTCTGGGGTGACGTGGAATCTCAGCATTGTTTTCATTTGCATCTCTAAAATGACCAGTGATGTTGAACATTTTTTCATGTTTATTTACTATTTCTACTTCTTTGTCTGAGAAATGTCTGTTCATTTCAGATGCCCATTTTTGGATTGGGTCTTTAAATTTGAGAGGTCTGATTTTTTTAAGTTCTTTGTAGATTCAAGACAGTAGACTTTTGTCTGAGAAACAGCAGGTGATAAATTTTTCGCATATTGTGGGTTGTCTCTTCACACTGCTGATGGTTTCTCTTGCTGTGCAGAAGCTTTTTAGTAAGAAGAGATCCCACTTGTTGATTGTTTGTGCTAGTTCACGGGCAACTGAGGTTTTGTTCATAACATCTTTTTCCTTTTCCTATACCAGTATCTTCAAGAGTTCTACCTAACCTCTCTTCTTAAAAAGAAAGTCCAGTTTGCCAGCATAATGTTTGGTGGTGGTACGGTGGCCCAAAAGGGTCAGCACCTTGGTGCTGGGGGCGGGGGGGGGGCTCTGCTCCTTGACTGAGAAAATATTTTTTTAAGAGTTCCCACCTTCTGCGTTTAATTTGTAGAGGTTTTAGCCCATAGTCAGCTGTCTACAAGGCAGAGTGGCATGGCAGAAGGGCACTGCAGAGAAACAGTCCATGGCAGAACAGATACGAAGCAGCAAAGCACCAAATAGCACCAGAGGTAACTGAAGCAGCAGCATCTAGCCAGCGGGCATTTGTACATCTTATTGTGAAAAATTTTTTTAAACCTTTTGCCCATTTTGAATCAAGTTATTTAGTTTTTGTTGTTGAGTTATGGGAGTTCCATATATATTCTAAATATTAATCTCTTACCAGATATATGATATGCAAATATTTTCCCAATGCACAGAATGGCTTTTCACTTTATTGACAGAATCCTTTGATGCATAAGAACTTTTAATTTTTATGAAGTACAATTTGTCTATTTATTCTTTTATTGCCTATATCTTTGGTGTCATATCCAAATTTTCCCCCTATATTTTCATTTAAGAGTTGTATAATTTATGGTCTTATATTTAGATCTTTGATGCATTTTTAGTTAATTTTTGCAGTGTATTTGGTAACAGTTCAATTCATTCTTTTGCATAAAAAGCCCAATTTGCCAGCATAATTTTTTTAAGACTGTCCTTGCACCATATGAAATGATTTTGGAACCTTCCTCAAAAATCATTTTCTATAACTTCAAAGGATGTTTTCTTGGCTCTCTGATCTATTCCATTGGTTTATGTCTGTCTTTGTTTCAGTAACACACTTTTTAAAAATTATTACAGCTTTAAGTGTGGCTCTTCCAGCTTTGTTTTTCTTTTTCAAGATTCTTTAATCTATTTGGGTCCCTCGAGATTCTGCACAAATTTTAGAAGTAATTCTCTTTCTGCAAAAAGTCATTAAATCTCTCCACTGTATTATGTAGTATTAATATAATATTATTAAGACTTCCAACTCATATATATATATATATATATATGTAATTTCTTTCCATTTATTATTTTCTTCAGGAACCTTTTATGTTTTCATTATAGAAGTCGCTCAACTACTAACTAAATTCATAAATATTTTATTCTTTTGGTGCTATCATAGATGGAGTTGTTTTCTTGATTTTCTTTTTTAAAATTGTACACTGTGGTGTATAAAAACATAACTAATATTGTATGGTGTTTTTGTATCATGCAACCTTGCTGAATTTATTAGCTCTAAAAATTTTTGTGCAGTCTTTAGTGTTCTAGCTATACAGTTATGTCTTCTACATGTAGAGGTAGTTTGGCTTCTACATTTCCAGTTTGGATGTTCTCTTTAGTTTCAGAGCCTGCAATATTGATTATGCCCAAAACATGCTGTAAGCAGTGTGGGCTGCAGAGAGAAAAATCCCTCCATTGGCTTACTTTAAGAAGCAAGTCTGACTGAAGCTATGTGACTCACAGAAGTATCTCACGAGCACTGAGGTAGTGCGTGGTCCATATGACCTCCCCCGTAATGGCCATGTCGAAGCCAGAGTGCTGGCCTATTAAGCTGTGGGCCTATTAGGAGATAACACATGTAGCTGAGGTCAGAGTAAATTCCATTCCCACAGTCAGTGTCTTTATAGCTTGAAGGACAGTGCTCTAATTACAACCATATATTTTGTCTATCTTGCTTTTAATTTGAAAATGCTTTACCTCTTCTCTTTAAAGCCTTGCCTGCAATGGTTTCCTTGGTACTTTCACATATTGCACATCTATACACATATTTTACCTTTTACCCTGATTGATGCATAATAAAATTTGGTGGAAGAATCAGGACAGTGCTTTGTCAAAGGAGCATTGATTATCCCAGTTCACACTTTCTCTTTAACCCTGTCTTAAGTTTTTTCTTCAACTTTGCATCACATACTGGACAGGTAGGGGCTAGACACTTACTGCAGGAGTATCTGGCACTTTATTATCTGTTTCTTGTATAATTGAGTTGGCTAGGACTTTTGGTGCTTTGTTGAATAGGAATGGTGAGCATTAGCATCATTCACATTTTCTAGATCTTGGATGTATAGCTTTCAGCCTTTCACTGTGGACTATCATGTTAGTTATCAGCTTCTCATGCATGGCATTAATTGTGTTGAGCTATTTACCTTTTATTCATATGTTCTTGTGTGTTTGCATCATTAAAAGTGTGTTTTGTCAAATGTCTTTTCTTCATTAATCAAGATGATCGGGTAGTTTTTATTCTATTTAATGTGATATATTACATTGATTTATTTTCATATATTTAACCATCCTTGCATTTTAGAATAAATACCACCTGGGTATGGTGTACAATTCTTTTAATATGCCACTGAATTCAGTTGTTGTCTTTTTGTTGTGGATTTTGCATCAGTGTTCATAAAGACACTGACATGTAGTTTTCTTATGTCATCTCTGTGTGGCTTTGGGTCAGGGTAATGCTGACCCATACAATGACTAGTGAAGTGCTCCTTCTCTTCAATTTTTGGAACAGTTTGAGAGGATGTGTGTTAGTTCTTTAAATGTTTAGTCCATTCACCAGTGAAGCCAACAGGTCCAGAGCTTTCTGTTGGGAGAGTTGTGTAAGTTATGAATTTAATCTCCTTACTACTTATAAATGCCTTAAAATTTTTCATTTCTTTAAGATTCAATCTTGGCAGGCTTGATGTTTCTAAGAATTCATTAATTTCACTTAGTTTATTTAATTTCTTCATATGAAAATGTTGAAAACAGTTTCTCAAAAATACTTATAATTTCCGTAAAATTGGTAATAATGTTCAGATTTTCATTTCTAATTTTAATAGTTTAAATCTTTTTAAAATTAATCTAGCTAGTCAATTTTATTATTAATTTTTTTGAAAAATCATAATTTGATTTTGTTGATTTTATCAATTCTATGTTCTGTTTTACTTATCCCTTCTCTAACTTTTATTATTTCATTTTTTTCTGCCATTTTTGGATTTAGATTGTTCTTTTTCTAGCTCTTCAATTTGTAAAGTTATGTTGTTGACTTAAAAATCTTTCTTATTTTTATTTTTTAATTGATATATAAAACTACATACTTATGACTCTTGAACAAATTTTTTTGAATATTTTACAGTTTATATATTTCTATTATTAATGAGATTTTCTGCCTGGATTCATTTTCAAAGGTTTATAAAAGAGTGAAACTCTTCATAGTCATATACTTATCTTTTATTCAGCTACCTTGTCAAATAATCTTACACATCTTTTTTTCCCCTATTGTAACTATGGTCCCCTGGAATTTTTTAGCTGGGTAATCATATTATTTTCAAAATTGATAGTTTTATGGGCCAGGGATTTAGCTCAGTGGCATCGCACCTGGTTTGCAAGTGCAAGGTCCTGAGTTTGAGCCCTGTACCAAAAAAAATTTTGATAGTTTTATTACTTTAGTTCAAATAATTAAATAATTCATTAAATTTCATTTTATATTCACTAGAACCATCATGACAATTATAAATAATAATACAGTGGATACCTCTGATTTTGGATAAAATGATATGGTTTTACTCTTAGAATAATAGCAGCTACTAAGTTTTTGCTAAAGAGTCAAACATATTTCAGAGTTTACATGGTAAGTTTGTTTAGATTTTCTGTAAGGAACAGCTTTTGAAACTTAGTCACATTTTCATTATTACCAGCTCTACTCATAATTTTTCCTTTTTAGTCTATCACATAATAGTTAACTTAAATCAAGTAGGAAATATTTCAGAACTTCAGGAATGATTTCACATAAAAATTTATTTTTCCAATATTTTGCACTATTTATGCATCTGTGCATATACTAATAATTGAGATCATTCTATAGCCATCTAATTGTTTTGGGATGCTGTATCAGGTTTTAGTGTCACAGTTATTCTGGTTTTATAAAATCATTTGAGGGGTTTTCCATTTTCCATTATTCTAGTGTAATATATATTTAAAAATACATGACTAAGTTCCACAGTAAGAAAGAAAGGCTGTTATGTACCTGAATCAAAATGCAGAGATGAAGCTAAAGTAACGAGTTGGAGAATAAACTAAAATTAGATTTCCTGCATAAAAGTGACTTTTAATTTTGCTATTTCAAAGGGTAAAAATTAGAAGATTTTACTTTTCGATCTTGAGTAACTGGAAGGTTCTTATCATCTGCATAAGGTCTTCAAAGGATGAAGAATTAAAATTAAGAAATTACAAACTTAAAACTGTGCCACACCTGGGTTTGGGGTAGCAAACACATTACTCATAAATGTTGAAGCCCACTTAGGACAAGAGTGGGCTACTGTGAAGGGACACAGTAGTCCCTAGCTCAAGGCCAACTGTCCTTTTTGTATTTCACACTCTTGAGGATTTGGGAGAAGTCTACATGCAGGGATTTGGGAGCTCTTCTGCACATATGTCCAGAGATTTTGTAACTAACATGCCAGTCTAGTTCCCCAGCCAGTCTTCACCATGCCCTAATCCCTTGCCTCAACTGGACAAGGCTTATTAGACAAGGATTTTAGGACACTTATAGTGCAGGTGCTCAGAGAAATAATACGCATTACAAGCCTGAGTTGGGCTTATTCAAGTGGTATGGTAAAGGTGGCTGATCTAGCATTTGGATTCTTACTGTCAGGTTACAATGCAAGCCATGCACCCATATTTGAAGTTTAGCTCTATGACACCCCAATATTACTGCTTCCTTGGGAGTGGAGGAAGCATAATTTCCAGGTGAAAAGGACATATCTACAACCTACATTTATAGGTTCATTGTCCTTAAGACAGAAAGTTTTTTTGAAAGTTTCCTGAAAGGGAAAAAGGCTTGAGTAACTTTTGTGTCTTGAAGCTGCAGTTAAGCACAATTTTAATATCTAGATTTCTTTGTCTCCTTTCTACCTAGTTTTGATTTTTTTTTATCATACCTCAAATGGGTCTACCCAACATTGGAGAGGAAGAGATTTGTTTGCAAGTATGTAGAGAAATTACTATTATCTATAACTGGTAGGAATGAAAATTATTGGTTATGCCTATTTTGATACATATTATCAGAATTTAACATTTTAATTCCACTTTTGGGAATCCATCAAAAATTTGGAATTGATTTTTAGTCCTAATTTTACAGGAGAAAATAGAGATAGAATGTCAAGCTGAAGACTGAAGTTCAAGTAACTCTTTCTGGGCTTAGAGATACATATAATGAGATAATTAAGAGTGAACAAAATATGTACAGTGAGGTATATGGGAAACAAGAAAGTGCAGTGACCAGTGACTCACAGAGGAATATAAAATTCCAATAGGAAGGTAGGTAACAGTATCAACTTCTATAAAGAATTAATTATCGTGATGAAAATGGATGAAATTGACATGTGGGAAGCTGGTATTGGAATACTGTTGAAAGCTCATCCCATTTTCAGAAATTATATGATGCAGTGGATACTTGTCACCTGGCTTGACTTCCATGAAGAATAAACATACACCCCTATTCACTGTTGATGCATTTTAAATATCTCTTGTAATAGAATCAAAACCAAAGGAGAGATGGATCCAAAGTTTGAACCTTAGGCTTTCAGAGCCAACAGTGCATTTCACTGTGCTCAGATTGGCCATCTAATATGAGCTATTCAAGACCTCAGCGACTGATGTCCAGGTCATCTAGAGAGTCCAGGGAAGGGCTATATGCTGCTGCTGGGAAAGGGAAATTGTCCCCTGGGCTCGTGAGCTGGCATGTTTGTCTGCTGAGTGGCTTCAGTGGTTTTATCTGTTGCTAAAAGAGCCAGAGAAAGGGATAAAAGAGAACTACTGTCTATACCACAATGAGCCAGACCAGAACAGGAGCCAAGTTAAAGTCTTGTCTGTGTGCTGTCCTCTTGGCACATTGAATGACTGCACAGATTGTATGGGTTTTTAATCATTTAAACATGAGATACGTGTCCTTGGCATTCATTGGGTTTTCATACAACTTGCTGCGAACCCACTGGTGCTTTTCAAAACATAGTGATATAATGGCAGGAAGGATCAACAGGTCCTATAATCTTATATCCATACATATTCATAGGGTGCTCACAGTGGATGTTGTAGCCTACCTAGAAACTAATTTTTACTTGTAGTCAGATGGCCTCCCATTAAGTATTGAGTCCATTTCACATCTTGAAAATAGGCTGGAGATATATCTTGACTTGGGTCCCTGGGGTGCTGCTGGATGCTGAGGTTCAACTCTGGGCATTAAAAATTATCTTCTTCCTTCTCAGTGTACTTTTGCTTTATCTTGAAGAGCTGAAGGAGAAACCAGAAAGTAAATTATGGGAATATGTAATGAAAAATATCAAACTGACTTTGGAAATATGAGGGAAGCAGATTCCTTCTCTTAGTAAAAGAAAGATTTCCCAAATTTTCTAGAAGAAAACAGTGTAACAAAACCAAACACTTAATTCCTTATTGACTCAAGATATATACTTGTAGGAATTATCCTAGGCTTTGAATAAATGTCTAAATATCCATCTATAAAATGTATTGTAAAATTTAAACAACCTAAATGCTTAATCATGATTGAGCTGTGTTCCATTTTATGGGTATTATTGATTTAATTAGTTCTTTAAAGTGTTGTGAAAACATTTGATATGCAGACACATTGTGTTCTTTTTCTCACTGACATTTGAAAATAAAAACTTTTCAAGCCCATAGAAAAGTTGAACTAATTGCACAAAGAACCTCCACATAATCGCACCTAGGTTCTACAATTAACATTATATTATACCTGCATTATCACCTATCCGCCTATCTAGCTCTGTGTCCCTCCATCAGCACATGTTTTAAAAAATGTATTTGAAAGTAAAATGTCAGTTCACATGCTCCTAAATATCTGAACATGCATACCATTGACTAGTGTTCAATATTTAATGTTCTACTTCAGGTAAAATTCACATAAACCAAGTGCATACATCTTAAGTGGACTATTAGATGAACTTTGACAAATATATACACCTGTGCAACCTAAGCCCCATTGTCATAGTCACCTTCTTGTTGCCGAGGCACAACACTGACACAACTCTGAAAAGAGGTTTATTTCAGTCCGTGGTTGTCTGCCTCCAAGGCAGAAAGAGTATGGGGAAAGGGTCTGGATGGAGGAAAGCAGCTCATGTCACGGTGGCCAGGAATCAGAGAGAGAAAGGAAGAGCTGGGAAGGGAGATGCACCCTTCCACATCACACCCTAGTGACCCGTGTCTCCTGACCAGGTCCTACCTCCTAACAGCTCATTCAGCTGTGGATTCATCTGTTGTCTAATCTACTGATAAGCATAGCACCCCCATGATCCAGTCACCTTCCAAACACATGAGGCTTAAGGGAGAAACCCCAAGATCCAAACCGTGACACCTATCAAATTATAGAGATTATAATAATCCCAGAAAGCTCTTTTGCTCCTTCCTCATCCTCTGCTCCATTCCATCACATAACCATGGTTCTGATTTTTTTCCATCATAGGTGACCTTTGACTGCTCTAGAACTTCATGTGAATGGGTTCATATAATACAGTATATACTTTTCTGGGTAAAGCTTTTTTTGTACTAACCATTATCCTTTTAGAATTTTTTCATATTGTGTATGTGTAGATGGCTTATTTCTTTTCATTGCTGAGCACAACTCCATCCTACAAATGCACCATAGTTTGCTTATCAATTCTCCTGAGCTAGGAAATGTGTAATAAGCAATATAATGTGTTCTTTTTTTTTTTTTTCAGGAGGTCCCTAAGTTGCCCAGGCTGGGTTTGAACTTGTGATCCTTCCTGTCTCAGCCTACAAGAGTGCTGGGATTATTGCCACAAACCACCACTTAGAGATAGTTTAATTGTCAAAACTTGAGGGGAGGCACTGCTGATTTCTAGGGGCTAGAGGACAGGTATGCAGCCAAACACAATGTATTACATGAAACAGTCTCCCATAGCAAAGTTGTTTTCTGTATGCCTTCTTCTGCATATTTTAGAGTTTTAGATCCTACCTTTAGATCTGTGGTCTTTTTAAAAAAATTTTTTGGTACTGGGGATCGAACTCGGGACCTTCCTCTTGCGAGGCATGCGGTGGAATCACTGAGCTAAATTCCCAGCCTAATGGTCTCTTTTTTAAAATTAATTTTATTGGTACATTTTAGGTATACAATATAATGACATTCATCACTGGAAATGTTTCCCCCTTCCCCTGCCCTCCCTTCAACCCCTCCATCCCTCCCTATTTACAAAGACTTTGTTTCCCTTTTATCCTTTTCTCATATTAAATCCATTCCCTTCTTTCCTTTCCCCTACCCCTCCTACATCCCCTTCCCCTTTGGACCTTTCCTTCCTATTTCACATTATCTATTATACCTTTTAGTCCTTATTTACACTTTGAATTTCTCACATCAGAGAAATTATTTGGTATTTACACTGTGTTCTTAGGTGGAAGGAGAAAGACTGGAAAACAGGACAGGTAATATGGGTTCTTATTTACCAAACAGACAGCACTTAATACTTTTGAGCATCACTTGTATAGAAAACTGTCTGAGAGGAGAGTCACCCACAGTATAAGAAGGAATCTCCCTGTTGACCAATTTTTGGCTTATATGCTTTCAAGCTCTTCTACAATTAACTTTAAGTAAGTAACAATGTATCACTTTCAATCATGAGACTGTGTGTGATGGTACTGAATGGAGCTGGGATTGAAAAGACAGCACTGAGCTATAACCTAAGATTCCTTTCCTGAAATCAAAGGGAAGAACAAAAATGTGACTGCTTGGATGGAAAAGCCACCACAGCCCGTCTCCCCACAGAGCCCTGTCAAGTCACCAAAGTGCTGTCTGTGGAAAAATATCTTGCAAAAAAACTTCTCCAAACAAAGACTGAGACTGGAGTCCTGTGCCTGGATTAAAAAACCACCTCATAAAATCTCCCGCAGTTATTTTTTTCTTTTCTTTACAAAGATTATGAATTAACTTTTTCTTATTTCCTAAGGAGAACAAAATGAAGAGAAAAGAAACACAAAGTTTGACACTAAAAGTGATTGCAGATAAAGCCTATGTTTGTGTGAGAAGATAAAAAGGAATATCAAGCCCATGCATTGCCTCTTTGCTTCACCAAAGCCACAAGAGGTACACAGAGCAGGTTTCAGTTTCACTGGCAAACAGGGAAGAGTCAAATGATGTGAGCTGGCAAAAATCACGGAAAGTGGTAGCTGATTATTCATAAACCAAAACTCTGGTGCCTTTATTTGTAAATCAAAACTCTCCCCACTATTTTTTTCAAAAGTCCTCAACTATGCCCTTATATTTAAAACTATTTTGTAGTTTGTATCTTAATTCAAGGATTTTGAGATTTGTCAAAGGGCCCAAGGGGTCATTTGGAATGGGCCATTACCTTGGTGGCCTTCAGGAGGATGCTGAGAAACTTACCAAGGGCTACAGGAGGGCCAGTGGATACCACTATGGGTACCACAAGGCTCCCTCTGCCTCGATTCCTTGTAGAAGAAGCTTTTAGCCAATCCACTGTGTCACAGCCTCAGAGGGAAGGCCCTGCAGTCACAAGAAGATGGAGAGATCCTGAGGCTCCAGGGATCCTCTTCCAGGTAGGAAGATCACTTTGCAGAGCCCTGGATGTGGAGTCAGGAGATGGTTTCAACCCCGAAGGGTGAGGGCATTCTATCACTTAGCATCTTGATATGAATCAAAAATGTATAAAATAAGACCCCTGAGTGTGTTAAAGTACTTGCTGTGATCCCACTTTTAACACCCCCCACTTTTAAAACATGAACTCAGATTTTTATTAAGACTTTATTTTTAAACACTCTGTGCTAGTTTGATGATAGTATAATGATTAAAAAAAAATTAATGATTGCAAACCTCATCTGTAGAGTCCCACTATCCCAATCTGAATCCGAGATCCATGGCTAATGAGTGGTGAGAGACTGGTGGGGTGATTGAATCTCTTTCTGCCTGTGTTCTCACCTGACAGATATGTATGATAAATGTGCAACGTTGGGGCTATTATGAGTAGAGAGCAAATTAAAATTTGTGAAGACCACGCAACAGCTCTTGGCTGACACTAAGTTCTTAGATCTAATTTACTACTGGTGTTATTATACATGATACCTGCTTTTAGGGCAAGAATTTTTAGAAAGATGAGAATAACAATGCCTTCTGCTGTTATCTTGATGGAAGTGTTGGTAGAAAGAAAGTGGTGGCCAATTTTTTTATGGGCTAGAAAGTTTATGCTAATTAATTTGGTATTAGAATTAATCAGCCAACCAGGAATACCCAGGAAAGGTGGTGCATACCTGCGATCCTAGCACTTGGAAGGTTGAGGTGGGAGGATTGTGTTTGAAGTCAGCTGGAGCTAGATAATGAGACTTTCAATTAAAAAAACCCACAAAAAAAAGGACAAAAAGGAACTTCCAAAACTGTGAGCCAAAAAGTAGTGTGTGTCGCTATCTCACACCCTAGGAAATGCAAAGAAGCTGTTAATCGGTGCAGGTGCTCCAACTCTGGGCTTGGCAGGTCCAGTATTCTGAATGAGTCCCTTCAACTCTATCAGCCTCCAAAGAAGCAGGACTGGGATGGACATGAGTCACAAGGAAAGACCTCTGATCCTTCCTGGTGAACTCAGAGGCTGACTTCGCAGGCCAGCTAGAGAAACATCCTCTCTTCTCAGAAGCATAGCAATCCATGCTGGCCTTTCCCATGGCAACTCCCTATTCTTTCCCCAGATTTATTTGTCCTTGGGGAGAGATTGAGAAGAATAAAAGAGTTGCACAATTTTCCCCCATTCTGCCTTCACTAAAATTATACTAATTTACTGGCTGTAAAACACCAGCAACTCAAAAAGAGGAGTCTGCCAGGAGTCAGTTTTGGGATGGAGAACAAACGCTAGGCCAGAGGGAGAAGGCAGAGCGAAATTGAGAAGAGGTTAGCATTGGAGACCAGCTGTTAGTACTACAATGTCTGTGAGCTGGCTGGAGTGAAGAACTGAAAGGCCAGAAAAAGGAACCAGGACAGGTAAGAGGCAGAAGCAGAGAAATTATTTCTAGAGTAATCTTTTAAGAAATAGAGTCATCTTTTTAAAAAATAGAATCATACAGTATTCACTCTTGTCATGCGGGGCTTCTTAAAGATACTAGTTAGCCAAGTTTGACAAAAATACATCTCTATGGATTACTACCAGCTTTTGGGAAGAAAGTTGTAAACTCAGAGGAAATAAATGAAGCACACTAGTATTTCAAGGAAAAGAGAAACTCTCAGTTGCTATTACTGACCTTTCTGCCACTGCGTGTGGCCACATAGCCAAGTATGGTGGTGCAGACTTATAATTCCAGCAGACTGAGAGGCTGAGGCAAGAGATGCACAAGTTCAAGTCTACCCATTACTTACAGCCGAAAACAGTGAGGCCCAGGGTAGTGCTGGAGTTGAGTCAAACAGCATGGTGAAAGTGGGGCTTGGAGGCAGGGGGTTGGACCCCATGTAGCATCTGAATCTAGTTCCACCTCTGCTTGGCTCAGTGGCATACGCAGAGCTCATTCTGCTCAGTGCTACCCACTACTAGGTACAGAAGGTTTCCTCTCCAAATGCCATTATACTTCTCCATGTCAAGGCTCCAACCTCTTGTTAAAAAAGACTATGGCCTTCTTGGGCCATTGAAAAAAAGGAAATCCCAACTGGAAACAGATCAGTAAGAACTGAGAAAGTTCTGGGGAGTTCCTCCTGCTCAGTGATTACCAGTGAGAGGCGGGCATCCATCCCTATATAGTAACAAGGAGGAGACCTCAGGTACTGCTTGAGGGTTGGATGGGCACAGAGCTGTCTCAAATGCAGCGATCACTGTAATGATTGGCTCAGCTCAAGGTGGACAGCAAATTCCTCGGTGGAGGCAGAGCCAGGTCCCAAGTCCTTTGCCTCTGGACTGCTGAGATGTGGTCTCCTTGTCTGGGGCTCTATTGCCCTTCTCCAGGTGATGCCCTGTCCCATTCTAGGCCCAGACACCTTGTGAAGCAATGGTGATTTTGTTTGTCATGAATTCTCTTCAAAACAATGGTTAAAGTCATAAACTCTATGTTTGATTTCTTCAGAGCTGAATTCTTCTTACTCTCAAAGTCTGTGGAGACAATATTCAGCCTGGCTGGCTGACACATGCTAGATGTTCATTTCTCTCCAACCTCCCTTTCCCCTCCCTCAAGGAAGCCCCAGAGGCATCACAACATTTATTGCCTTTGGTCATTGTCATGCAGCTCACCCTGCAGCACACTGAGATCTAGGGACCCTCTAAGAGGAACCTGAGAAAAGTCACTTCCCATTAGCAATTCAGGAGGAGACTCCCTTGTTGGTAAATGGCTCTTGGGAACTGATACCCATATTAAGTTCCATCAAATCCTACATGTTTAAAATTGAATTTTTGTAGGATTGGCAGATGATGCTTTCAAACCCTGGGTGTCTTTCTCATTAGACCAGCATGATCTATTTTAAGCACTGGATCCAGGGCTTCATTATAACAAACCCAAGAATTTGGCCTCTACCACAGTGAATAGAGTCTCTAAAGTCATGTCCTTTGTCATTGGTTATTCTCTACACTAACTCAAAGAAATTAAGGCATTTTCTCCTGCCCTCAGACCTCCAAGATTTAATAGATTCAGAATTTAAGGACTTAGTTGAAGATGGTCGAGGTGAAGGAGAAAGAAAGGACAAAGAAGAAACACAGATGGACAAGAAAAGGAGATGTTGCTGCTTAGATGACAAGTGTTCAGAATTAGAAGTCAGTGCAGGAAGTCAGTGCCCTGAATTGTGTGTTGGAAGTTAACAGGGGAAGAAGAATAAAATAGCAATAGCCCTTCTTTTTTTTTATTTTTGAGACTGTGTCTCACTAAGTTACTAAGTTGCCCAGACGAGGCTTGAATTTTGAGCCTCCTGCTTCAGATTCCCAGGATGCTAGTGTTACAGGTGTGAGCCACTATACTGGATATGAAGTAGGAATAATTCTTTAGCACATTCCTTATTTTGTTGATCACCCTATCTAGGATGGTATAACACTTTCTATCTTTAGGCCAGGGATGCTGACTCAAGACATTAATCAGGAATTCATTTACTGGGCTAACAGAAGAATCCAAATCCAAGTGAGAGCAATAGTTTACTGCATTAAACATTACAGTAACCATGTGTTTAGACTCACATTATAAAATAAGGAATTTGTGTGTATTGCTTAAGTGACCCTATTAAAATTGCATATATTGAAAATTGAAATACACCAAAGAAAGTAGTGTAACACATCATACATAAGTGTTCCTAGAACTTTAGAATGGTAAAAGGTCTTATAAAGAAACAAATTAAAACCCAAAAGTGATTCACATACATCGTACATGTCAAAATACTAGAAACCATTCTGACTCTTGTTTTTCCCTTTTTAAATTATGAAATATTTTAAACACATAGAAAAGAACAGAATATACTCAATATTCTTGATGTAAATTTTTTGCTGAATTTTGGTCAAAAAAATATTTCAACTTGAGTGTTAGACTCCCTGTGTTCCTCATTGATCCTATTTCTCTTTCTTCCTGTATTCTTCTCAGCTTACTGTTCATTTTCTGACATTTCAACACCTTGAGATCATATTTAATTATCCAATATACATATAGTATTATCTTTCATGCTTTTCAGCCTTTTTCTTTTTATAGTGTTCATCTCTGTATTTTCTGCAATGTTAGAATTCTATATGATGAATAATATAAAAATAATCTTGGTAGTTGATTTTGTGCATGCATATGATGAAGTACTAATGTCTAAATAACTTCTCACTTTTATTTTCTGGCTTGAGTGACTAGATAGTAGACACACTGTGATATCCTATGACATGAATTTTTGAGGAAGCAAAATGAACATCGACAATGGGAGACAGGCAGTGCAGCTCCAGAAGTGGACAGAAGCCACAGTGGTCAGAAGGAATCTGAGGGAAGCATCTTTGACGTGCTGGAGTAGTTAACAGTCAGCAGGGAGTAGTGCTCTTGTAGGAAATGCTGCACAGATCTTCAGAGTTCGCACATGGGAAGCAACGAGGGGAGCTGAAAGCTTTATTTGACATAAGACAGAAAAGCATTCAGTGTCCCCAAAGCACAATTAAGTTCTTTCATTTAAAAATATGTGTGTGGCAGTGTTCAGAATACAAAAATTTCAAACTTTATAATTCTACACATGAATTGTCTCTATGAAATAGTTCAGAGTATAATTTATTCCTTTTATTCCCGTCTATAAGAATATAACTTTCCAAAAAAGTTGTTTATCATAAAAATGTCATATAAAATAGCTGCCTCATCCAAAGAAAACCTAAGAAGTTGGGTTTGGAGCAGCTGGAATTACTAGCTGTATGACACTGGGCATGTTATTTAACCACTATGAGCTTCTGCTTCCTCTCTCTTAAGTGGAAATAACAGGGTTGTCTTGAGGCTAAGTCAGATCATGCATGGACTAAGTGCTTAATGAATTACAGTAATTCTAAGTCTTTCATAAAATACTGTACTTTAAAGTGGCAATGCTTTTGCTTTTTTGTACCTCTTTCTCTCAGGATCTGCATCCAGCTCTTCTGTGTTTACAAATACGTTGTAACCTATGGCTTTCATATAAATGCACTTATTTGTAATTGTTATGAGCATAAAGAGTGCAACGTCTCCTTGACCCACTTGAGATTTTGCCCTTCACAAACTTTTTTGTTGCCCTCAACAATTGGATCCTATATTAATGGAATGAAAGGCAAAGTCATGATCTTCTCTCCAGATGCAGAAAACATACATGATGAAATTCAACATTCTTATTAAAACTCCAAATATCATTAGCAAACTAAGGTGGAATAGAACTTTGGTGATCTAATTAAGATGACATGAAAACCAACAAAACTTCAGCAAATGTCATATTTAATGATGAAAGTGAAATTATTCCCTTCAAAATTGGGAACAAGGCAAGGAGGTTATCTTTTCTATTCAATATTTTGTTCAAGTTCATGGTAAAACAGTTAATACTGTAAATAAAAAGAAAATACCTGAAACGTATAGCATTTGGAAATGAAGAAAAAAGTTATCTTCTAATATATGCAATTAATATGATTACATACTCAAAAGTAATTCACAGATAAATTGTGAGAATTAAAGAATGTTTTGAAAGATTTCTGTATAAAAATCAATATTAAAATTAATTCATTTCTATATATCACAAATTGTCAGAAAGTAACATTTAACATATGCTTTTATAATATCATCATAATATCTTAGAAATACAAATAAGTCTCACTGGAGGTGTGCTAGAATTATATATATAGCTGGTATGAAGGCTCATGACTATAATCCCAGCACTTGGGAGGCTCAGGCAGGAGGATCACAAGTTCAAGGACAGGCTAGGCTACATAGTGAGACCCTGGCCAAAAAAAAAAAAAAAAAAAGTAGAGCTTCATACAGAAAACTATAAGCATTAACAGAAATTCAAGAAAATTTAAACTAAATTGTGTTATAAAATAGGAATCTCCTGGGACACTTATTCTTATTTTTCATGAAATACTGAAATCTAAACTCCTACAGGCTTTAAGAAAAATTTGAAAACTTTATTATAATCCATTTATTAGGAAATGCAAAGGACTAAAGATAGCTAAGATCTTCTTAAGAAATAGAAGATGAGAAAATTAATTCCATCAGATGCCAAAGCTTATTATAAAACTACTGCAAACAAGACAGTGTGGTATGGGACACAAAGAGGGAAACAGGTCAGTGCATATTTGAAATTGGACAAAGAAATTGGAAATCACCTGCTATAGAAGGAAACAGCTGGTATTACAAAATAAATCTAAATTTGGCTAAATTCTGGCTTGAATGAAATATTCTCACTAGGGTTTCAAGAGCCCAGGAAATCTGTCCTGAGGTTAATGACATGTACTTCTGCTCTGTGTGGCCACCTTCTTCCATTACACTTCAGTGCCTTTGTCCAGAAGTAGAAATTGGTAGCCCTCCTCAAGTTTGTTTTAGAGTTGAAGACAAATGCTGAGATTTTCAAGGAGAGAAGGAGACCAAAGGATGATGGGTTTGCTTTAGATAAAATTATCCATGTCAGGAAGCACCTGGGCCTTTTGGGTCAATTTGTATGGGCAAATTGGTATCAATTGACTTTGTCTACTACACCCCTAACTTCAGCTCAGAGGGCTTTGGGAGTAAATAAACAAGGATGTGTGCTATAAGGAATCAAGAGGTCCTCAGTACTCCCAGTTATGGTGGCTAAGAGCTATCAGTACAAACCAGCCAAGGTTGTAAGAATAATTAGAAGAAAGGAATTTGGAAGAGCAAAGAGAGAAAAGGGAGGATTCAAGAGTCATATGTAGAAGTTTCCCAAATAGTTATTCACTAAACAGAGTTGCAGTGAAGATCTATTGCTCTGAAATTATTTGCCATGCTTCTGACTTCCACCAGTCCTGCCAATTTATCTACTTTAGAAGATGCTTGGGTTTTCTTCTCTACTGATGTCTGGTTTTGGATGTTCACAACTTTGGGTAGGTAGAGGCCACAGGAAACCTTGGTGTACCATGTTTTTCCAGATAACTTCTACTCTTTTAAACCAACACTATTTCTCCAGTTGCTCTCTATTATTTAATGAAAGTTATTTTCTGTGAATTTTATTTCATGTAAATAATTTGGCTCAATTTTTCACTGCCTGTATCCCTTTGCCTGTCTGAGATCTCTTAATTCCAAAAGTAAACTTACCCATTACTGTTATTCAGCCACTTTTCACTGAGTGCTCACTACTTGCACTGTAACTATGAAGGCAAAGGCTACAATGATTAAAAATTAAATTAGACCATCTATCCACAAGATCCTAGACTAGTGATTTTAATTTCTCCAACTTCAGATCTATCTCTTCTCTCTGTAATCTAAGCTTAGATGTAATGCCATTGAAAAGATTTCAGTTAACTAAAGCTATCTTTGAAGACACATTTCAATAAGTGAAGTCCAATAAAAATGACACATCACAGCAAACAGAAATAGAACACTTACCAAGTTTGAGCCATATGACCATAAATTGAACATACCTCTGAGCTCTGATCCTTGTACTAGAATTCTTCAACTTAATAACTAAAATAGTGAATTTTATAAACACCTTCAAAGTAGCTTGTGTCAGAACCCCTAGGCAAAGTGCTGCTTCCACACCCTATATCCATTCTATATTCTTTTTGTGAACCCAGGGCCTTCACACTGGGCAGTATCCGGAGGTCCTCCCTCTTTTAACCTTTTTGTTTTGAGATAGTGTCTTGCTAAGTGGTTAAATTGCCCCATCTGGGCTCCAACTTGCGGCCCTACTGCCTCCACCACCCAGAGTGCTGAGATTACAGATGTGTACCACCACACCGAGCTGCATTCTATAGTCTTGAAACAATTTATAGTAAGAGAAAAAAAATATTTTTTTCTTTTGTTGTCCTTGTTTTTTAGGAAGAAGCAGAAGGTGACTTAATAAACTGGGGAGATAATTATTGGTAGTTGATAAAGATTAGATCCAATGGTTAGAGTTTGTGGAAAATAACATTTAACTTCCTCCATTTGTCACTACCTAGACTCTGGGGCTGCCAGTGTTCTGAATCATCTTTAGGACAAGAAAGCCTGAATATACAAGTCATGCCATCTGAACATACAGTTGTTAGAGTGAACACAGACAAGGCAAGGACACCCCCAAACACTGACATTTCTAGAAGTAAATACATCCAGGGGCCAGCTCGACGATGGCGTTGTGGGTGACAGTTCACTGAGTGGGTGCCATCTCACGCAGGCTACACTGATGCCAGTCTTTTTTCTGGGACCAGATTTCCTTTGAAGCCTCTAGATGAGCTCTTGGTTGTGCTTATCAGGCTGGCATGGGAAACCCACAAGATAAGGCAGTAGAATCAGAGGGGACTTTTGGCCATCGACATACAATCTTCACTTCATCCCTGAAAACAGGAAAAGATCTCATCCTCTTTCCAAAGTTCAAAGAAAGTTTTTCCAAGGGAAAACAAAAGCCAAGTTCAGTTTAGGTCCAGAAAAATCAATGCACCAAAGAGTCCATGAACCTCTCCCTGCAGAAAGGAGGAAATAAGTTCTGGGCCAAGCTAATACTTAATACATGTAGACCACACAGGAGGTGTCTCTTCCCCCAAAATGGCCTGATTTCTTCCTGCTTTCCTGAGTTTGCAACTCTGGACCTGGAGCAAGTGATGACACTGGTCTAGGGGGCATAGAACAGTAGCTCCCAACCTTTTGGGCATCAGGGACTGGTTTCATAGAAGACAATTTTTTCATGGACAGGTTGGTGGTGGGACATGGTTTCACTGTGATTCAAGCATGTTACACGTGTTGTTCACTTTTTTATTATTACATCGCACACTCTATTTCTATTATTAGATTAGATGCTCATGAGAAACATGCAACCTAGATCCTTCACATGCACAGTGAGCAGTAGGGTTCAGGCTCCTATGAGAATCTACTAATGTTGCTCATTGACAGAAGGTGGAGCTCAGGCATTGATGTCAACAATGGAGAGTGGCTGGAAATTCAGATGAAGCTTTGCTCACCTGCCCACTGCTCACTTCCTGCTGTTCGGCCTGGTTCCTAACTGGCTACTGACCAGTACTGGTCACTGGTCCAGGGGTTTGGGCACCCCCAGCATAGAGGACAATTCTTATTCATTGTGGGCATCTCAACCAGCAGGCACCAGAAGGAAAACTGTAAACATCAGTGGCTGATACCGGCAAAGCACTTCTAGTGATAAAACATAGGAGAGGATCTGATGAATATAACCAACCACTGCAGTAATGTATCTCTTTCTCCCTGTCTTGTTTGCACACTCATACAATTGGACAAATTTGGGCACAGATACCTTGAGATTTCTTGGAGTAACTCATAAGCAAGAAGTTTAGTTATTATATCGCTAGCCTCAGTGACCCACAGTCTAAACTTCCCATTTCATATTACACCCCTGTATGATTATGTTTTCTTTCTGATTACCGTATGACTTGTCTTTTCAACTTTCCCCTCCAAATAATATAAACTTTAGCTTACAGCTTTGACATCTTTTAAAGCACAAGTTCTCCTTTGGATAACAATAGATTTGGTGACTGTTTTCATTTAAAATGTGAAATTTAGTAGCCTATCAGCTGGTTATATGAAAGAATCTTCAGAGGCTGGGCCCAAAATAACCCCAACCAAGTTCACCAATTTTCAGACTGCAGACTAAATTTGGCCTGCAAATATTTCATTTGGCCAGCCTAGTGATATTTGTTTTATTTTGTCCTGGTTTTGCTTTGTAATTGAATTTGAATGACTTTTGGCAAAAGATGCATTTTCAAGTTCCATTGTCCCACTGTTCCCTGTGGTTTCATAGCCCCTTCTGATTCAAACATTTATGTCACCTGCATGAACCTTGTGGACACTGGGTTTGTGATGCCTGTCCTATGAGGTGAGAGGTGACAGCACACTTCCACGGTTCATTCCCCTTTTCAACAAAAGCTCTCATTATTTTACCTCAAATTTGACGAGATTACTTTTTTCCATTTGCAATTTTTTGAGATGGTTCTTATCAGATAAAGAAGACCATTCTGTTCCTTGAAGTCATTATGGTAAAGTGCTGAATTTTACCACATATCTCTTCTGTTTCTATTGAAAAGACCACATGATTGTTCTTTCATTTTCCATTTAATTGTTTAATCACACTTTTTGATTATCAGATGTTAAACCAACACGGCATTTTCACAATAAACCCCACTTCATTGTGATAAAGTATCCCTTTAATATACATCTGGTTTATGTTTGCAATTATTTTGCTTAGAATTATGGCCTGGGTTTAGGGTGCTTTTTTATGTCCTTGTTGGCTTATGGGATCAAGGGCATGTTGGCTCATCAAATAAGTTGGAAGGTCTTCCTTCTTCTCTATTTTCTAAAAGACCTTGAGTAAAATTGATGATATTTCATACTGTGCAAAGAGTTTTAAGTTTCAATTCAACGTCCTTAATATGGAACTGTTTATATATTTTTTTCTTTATGTGGCATTGTGGTAATCTGAGTTTTTCTAGAAATTTGACCCATTTTAACAGTAAATTTTCCAAACTAATTAGCATGGAATTCTAAATAATAATCTCATTATCATCTTGATGACTGAGAGGTTTATAATAATAATTTTTTTGTTTCTAATATTGGTTATTTGAATCTTTTTTATTTTAACTATTTTTTCTAGGAGTTTTTCAGTCTTATTTTTTCTAAGATCCAAATTTTGTCTTTATTTTCTCTATTGTATATTTGTATTCAATTTATTTAATTTTAATTTGCAATTACTTAGATGTGACTGTACCCTAAGACATGATTAAGCATACAGATGTTTACAACCATGTGTAAAATCATTATGATAAAATCATTATGAATGTAATAGATAATAGATCCCAGTTTTGACCATGAAGGTGTTTCTTGTAGGTGACCCTAATATCATGAGCAGTTTTGGTGTTAGGTAATTTTCTGAGGTGGTGAACAGCTCACAGAATCATTCTAATCAAACCAAATACAATATTCTCTCAATTTACAGTTATTTTTAGAAGATTCGATGTAAGTTATAACAAGCAAAATCTTTTTTATTGATAAAAGAAGTTAGGCTCTAGGCTCATAAAATGTTTGGTTTATTGTTCATCTCTGTAAATATCCAGGGAGACTCTTTGGAATTTGTGTGGATGCAGGACAATTATGATGGAGGATACATTGTGTCTTTACCTGTCTCACTAAAAGTCAGTAGCAATCCTTAGTCATGGGGACCAATGAAAAGGGGGGGAGGAGAGAGAGTGAGAAAGAAGAAGGTGAAGGCGGAGGTGGAAGAAGAGCAAGAGGAAGAAGAAAGAAGGAGGAGGAGGAAGAGCAAGAGGAAGAGGAGAGGAGGAAGTGAGTGAGGGCGGGAGGGAAGAAGGAAGGGAGGAAGGGAGGAAGGAAGATTTCTAAAATTTCCAAGTTGCCCCTATGTGGGTCTGTCATCCCCAATGAAGACCACCTATAAAGAATTCAAATGGTAAATTAACTTTATTTTAGCAGTTTCAGAAGCTGATTTGTCTTTAATTCCTTCATATCCAGTATCATTTGGCATTTTACTCCTGGGCTCCACTTTGGCTTCTTGCTAGGAGAGGCTGTGACTCCCCAGTGCTCTGCCCTAACAGCTGCTTCCTCCAGGCTGCATTTGGTCCGTTCTAAGTGGGAAATGGGTCTCCCTCACCACTGCTGCAGGCATGCTAGTACAGGTCTGTCCCCAGTTTGTGCCGTGGCCTTGATTTTGATGCTCCTGAGTCCTCTATGCTAATGTTTCCCTCTTGCATCCCTGTGAGCCTTCCTAGATTGACTTGCTGCAAACTCCAAGCCCTTCCATTCCTGTAGACATTCACCTCTGCACAGAGTCTCCTCCCTGAAGGCCCCAGGGAATTTTCTGGAACCAAAATTGGCCTCAGAGCTGAGTGAAGACACAGTAGGGTCCTAATTTTGGGTTTAGTACTTCAGTTCATTGCACATTTTACGAGGCTTGCCATGGGCCATTTGTTAATTTTAAATTCTTTCACCCTTGTTTTAACATGGTTACTACTTCCTCCTCTTTGAGCCCATAACTGTTTCCCTTGTTGGGCCAATGTGCTGCTCTGTACCAATGACAAAACTGGCATTTTTATGCTAGTAGCAAATTCTAGGATGATGTTAACCCACCAAATTACGGGGGCTGCAGTTTCCAATACCATGGCTAGCTGGATTCCCCTACTGTGAGTCCCTGCCACTGATGAGTTCAACATGGGTTTGATACTGGTTGACTCCTGAGTACCCTCAGTCATTGCCTGCATTGGAACAGTGCCCTCTTCCATCCTCACCTACCCAGATTAGATGTTGCCTACATTCTCACCTTGACCTGAGTTGCTGCTTCCCTCCCAACCCAGATGCGAAGCCATTGCTGTCAGTGACAAGACCTGCAGCTCTCTACTGTGCACTACTCAGATACTCACTTGACCTCATGAAAGTTCCCCCTGGTTAGTGTAACTAGCCATGCCCCATCCACCCAGAGACACACATGGCCACTCAACCCATTTACGAAGCTTTTCATCAGTGTGTTGCCAAAACCAGGATTGGAGAGGAGCCAGATTTTGTCAAAGTACTGATTTTGTTTTGTTTTTTAGATTTAGTTGCTTTCCTTTTTCTACCCTCCCCTATGCTATGGCCCAGAGGTAACTGAAAGAGGAAAAAACACAAACCAACTTCATTATAAATAATAAATGGCCAATAAATGGTTTGGCCAGACTTTTCCTAAGCATAGATCTGATCTAATGAGATAGGGTAACTCAAGGAAGGAAGCTTTCTGTAAAGGATGCTATTGATCTAGGCAGTTCTCCCTGATATGCATTTACTTTGACATCAGTTTTGTTCATGGGAATTTCTGCATTTGGGTTAACTGTCCTGATCTTCCTGTGTCTTAATATTTTTTTCTACCTTGGGATTCAACTAAACTATCTCTTCATTTGCCAGGGTTGGCATCATTCATCTCCTATCAAATGTAGACAAATCTGTGCCTTGTGTGAAGATGCCATGTGAGCAGCCTGTTAGAAAATTGACCTCATTCCAATTTTAGCCAGAGGCTGACTCTTCTTGTGTTTAGATTGCTCCCTCCTAAGTGAGGAGTTTGAGGTGCTAGTACTAACAACACGTTATAAAGAAAAATATGTGTTGAAGGGAACTTGGGGTGCTGTCAGTATATATAAGCTACTACACTACAGACACTAATACTTTTCTCTATAAATGTTTTCCTTATAGTTAGTCACAAAAAATTACAGAGCATCAGTCACCCAAACTGTATTGCTTATGCATAATCATTGAAACCAGAAATGTAACTTGATTCCAAATTTGAAACAAGGCATTTTATTCTGGCTTTCTTCATGGGAAGTGGTTCACTTTGGTGGAATAGAAATCGAAAGTTAAATGCTTATGAAGAAGAACCAAAAAAGATGCACAATATACAAAATGACCATTACAATGTCTGCTAAATCCAATCTCATGTTTAAAATATAAAACAGCTACAGAGTACTGTAACACTGGCCTTGTGAGGGACTGAGCCATATCTGAGGTAAACTTTTGCCTGCTAAAAGCTTTCTAAAATATCTAATCATAGGCGTTCACTTACTTACACAGAGAGAAAGTTCCAGATACACCTGGAAGGGCACAATTCCAGATCACGCACATCTCCTTTCTATGCCCTGTATATTCTGTGGCTCAGTCTCTAATGGGCAGATAAACTATCTGATGAACTATTTTGTTATTTGACAATAAATTCTGTTCACAGAGGACTTGGACAAAAATTCTTATTTCCACCCAACTTCTCTGGCTTTTTCCCATTAATGTGCTGTGTTGTCAACATAGAAAATTCTGCCTTGGATCTAAGAAAGTCTACCATGGAAAATGAATACAGTATTTCTTTTAGGGAGCATAAACTGAGAAGTAAGGAAGGAAAATTTAAAACATACTAAGATTCTACTTCTGGGAATTTTCACACATCATATTTCCTTAATATAAATATAGGTATTCAAGAAACCAACAAAAACAAATGTATAACAGAAAATTGTTTAAAATATACCCCTGTATTTTCACAGTGCTTGGTGTAGATCATGCTAAATTCCATTGAAAATAATCACAAGAGTACCAAGTGAAAAACATAAGTTATGGAACATACATGGCTGATCAAATTTTGTAAAAATATATTTATTCATATTTTCATACAAAATCTGAATAGAGACACATCAATATATAACAGTGGTGATTACCTCTGAATGGTAAGTTTACTTTTAGGCAACAGTTTTTACTTTTATCTCTTTTGCCTTATTACCTTGAATTTTTATGCAAAGAACTTGGTTTGCATAAATTTACAATAAAATGTATATTTTCCAGGTTTTAGACACAAGAGAATGATAATAGGTCCATAAAGTTGTAGAATGGCCTCCTAACCTTTCTAACTGATGCCTGAACTATCACGTCTCTTGCTTTGGAAACTCCTTTTCTACGTTAAATACCAGATGGGTTGATGGAAACCACTCGCAGGCATACTGTGAGTATAAGTGAAATATTCCTCTTAGTCATTGAATTTGAATGAAGTTTGCAATCCATGTATGGAATAATTACCTCCTCTTCTTATACAGACAGCCTCACTCACTATATTTATCTGTGAAATTTTACCTTTTCCTGTTTCTCTCTTTTTTCACCATTTCTCTTTAACATAATCAGCAATACTTACCACCACTACTTTCTATCTTCATGGGGAAACATAAAAAGGCTTATTTTCCTACATATGTGTGTCTTTCAATATAATCAGGATGGGAACATAAGCTGTTTCAGAAACAAAGAGTCCTCTACAGTTGTGTGTTGTCTTTAAGAGAGATCATTCATTTATTTAATGTGCTAGGGTGCACTTGGAACAATCCTAGGAGGGAGGTGCATTTAACAAGTAGGAAAATAAAGCTTGGGAATATTTTTTTTCTAAATCACCCATTTGTTAGGTGACAAAAAACTAAGCAATCCCTCCCCTCCACTCCCCTCAATCTTCTGATTCCAAAACAATTTCTTTTTAGCACACAGAGATGGTCAACCAAACATACACATCATAGCAAGCGGTCCAATGTGACTGGTTACAAACATAGCTTGAGGTTGTGTACACTAAGGCTACTGCACCAATATGTTTCGTTATTTTGATTATTCGCTGCTGGTTTTAATTGGAAAAGACAGGAGATCAGGAAGAGAGGCCATATTCTCCCTCTTTTGCTCAAACTATAAATGACGAAAATGTGACCTATTCAGTATTCTGCGCCCATGAGGACCGAAGCAGAGCTGTGTTTTCCAGTAACATATTCCTTTTGCCACACTGTTAGGGTTAGTTATCAGAATATTATAAGATTAAAACTAATAAATACTTCGATCTTTGTAATATACTCTTATTCAAACAGCCCTTAACAATTAATAAAGTTCTTTTACTGTAAAATAAAAACTAATCTGTAATTGTTGCCTTACTTCGGGTTCTCCCTCCCATTCCTCTCCCCTCCTCTCTCTTTTCCTCTTCTCAAGAGATTAAGTTGGTAGGCTAGAAAGGAAGCCAGGGTTGATGTTTATGCAAGCAGAGGGGGAACTTTAATAGTCAAAGATGTCTTTACTTAAAGGTAAGTGGCCAAAGCTGCTGACCATAAGGAATCCAATATGAAAATAGCAATTACTCTGCATATTGAATGTATGCTATGAGTTAGGTGTTTTAGGCAAGATCTTCAGGGCTCACTATCACTGTGTTTTATACACTAGGAAACCAAAGTAGAGAAACTGCTCAAGCCAACCTGTTGAGAAATGGCAAGTAAAGATTTTAGATAATTTTTTATTTCAAAGTTCCACACTGATATGTCTACCAGCCTCAACATCATTTTCTTTCTTTCCTTTTTTTTTTTTTGGTACCAGGAATCAAACTCGGACCTTGAGTTTGCGAGGCAGGTGGAGGCACCACTGAGCGATCCTTATACATTTTTACAGTGTCTCTATGTAGTTAACAGCTTAGGCATCTGTTGAATAATATTCCACCAAAATAGATGGCCAGTGGTAATTTCTGCAATACAGAAAAATCCAAAAGGCATCACATTTTTGCTACTATAAATACAAACATTGTCTTTCTTTCCTGAAAGGTGCTGTGATGAAGACATTTTAAATTGCTTATGGAATATAGAGAAATCTTCTGCTTGGTTTTGATCCAATTCCAGACCAGAGGAATTCTTGTACTGGGGTTTGAAACAAAGCCCTGAAATGATATGTCACTTGCTAGACTGTAAACCGCAGTCCTTTTCAGATGACCTCAAGGCCTGACCAGAGAGTCCTCAGCTGCTTCTTCCGGTTACCTTTTCAAGCTGGCTGTCCTTAATACAGCTAATGCTCCCCAGATGTAGGAGCCGCTGGCCTCTTTAACCCTTGCTGGTCTCCCTCATAGTGCTGGTGCTTCTTACAGACACAAGGGGGAAAAGAAGTGCCTCTTGCTGCAGAGAAAAGCAAACTTTTCAAGCATTCTCAGGGCATGGCATTTTCATGCTAAAAAAATGCATGTTGTTATTTTAAATACTTTATTTCTGAAAATTTTTTAAATATGTGGAAAAGAAATAATAGTTTAATAAACATCACATATGCCATTATCTAGTTTCAATAAACTTATTTCATGTTTACCCTTACCCACATTTTTCTTCCCAAATTCCAAACATTTTACAGTTGTTCTTGGATAGCCTTCAGAGATCCCTGCAGATACAAATATCCATAGATGTCCAAGTACCTGATATAAAATGGAACAGTATTTGCATATAACCTATGTAATTCTTCCCATATACCTTAGTCATCTCTAGCTTACTTATACTATCTAATAGTATGTAAATGCTACGTGAAGTTATTAATAGGGAATAATGCCAAGGAAAAGGTCTATGCATGTACAATACAGATGCAGTTTTTTCCAGGTATTTTGCATTTGAATGAATCCATGGGTATAGAAATTTCTCATACAGAGAGTCAACTATATTTTATGAATAAGTATTTCAATGCATAACTCTACAAACAAGAATCCTTTGTTTACACAGTGCCATAATACTATGATTGTATCTTTAAAAATTAGTGACTCCTGAATATTACCAAATATTCAGTTTAGGGCTAGGGATTTAGCTCAGTGGTTCTGACACCTACCTCCCAAATATTCAGTTGGAGTTCAAGTCTCATGGTTTTTTTATGTCAGAATTTGTAAAAATTGGTACCCAGATAAGGTGTCCGTGTAATCCTTATTACACGTCTTTTATGTCTCTTTTCATTTATTGGTTTCCCCTTCCCATCTATCATTTCCTCACTGCAGAAACTAAACTGCTTACCTCACAGGAGTTTCCTGTTGCCTGCCTATGGCATGGTTTAACATGTTTCTCTATTTTGGGAATAGTCTGTAAATTAATACAGTAATTGGTTCTACAAGATTAATCATATTCAGGTTTCTAAAAAGATCCTTTCATAGAGGCATTTTTTTCCTCCCTCAGGAGTCATAGATTGTCTGATTATCTTCCTCATTTTTGATATTAGCAGTAAAAGATGCTCAGTACCTTTATCCATACTTCATTCTGCGCTACAAAAAAGGTGACATCCCAGTTCTATCATTTGTTCATTAATTTGCTGAAATGCTGTAATAAGGAAAATCTTACTCTTTTCAACTCTTTGGTTTCCTTGTAGTTCTGTTGCACCTGAGTTTTCAAAATAATTAGTTTACTAGTATTTTCCAATACTTGACTGTCTTTTAAAAGTATGATTACAAAACCATTGGTTTAAATTTATTTGATGGGTCTCAGTCTTTTGCAGTTTTTTTCCTCCTCATTGATCCTTCTATTGCCTCATCTTTGACAGTCTCTGAAAGTTGGTTGTTGAGTCTTTAACATAAAGTTAGTAACATTTGGCAGCTTCCTTGTGACCCAGTGTGACAAGAATTTCTAAAATGATTTTGTATCCTATTCTACACCTGAAATTAGCCATTTTCTGGGGCATTCTGGTTCCTTTCAGAAGGAAGCTGGACTTCAAAACTAAGCTCTGAGTGGTGAGATACTTATTGCTATTGAGTATGTCAGTATTTCTAGGCCTTTTCTGTTGAAAAATTAGGAAAAAAAAATAATCAGAAAGTACCATGAGCTTACAATGATATTTCAAACACAGTGTGAAAAGTCTTTACTGAATTTCTTTTTTTTCACATTTATTTTTCCTTTTTCAATTGCCAAGAATCTTGCTTGTGAACTCATACAGGATTGTAGAGTTGTTACACAGAAGTTCATTATGTATACATCTTTTGGATAACAAAATTCCCACTACCACCTATAATTTTATAACTGAAAATATATGAGATTACTTTGTAGCATTTTTTAGCTTTCAAAAATATATCCTTCAGGTGTACAATTAAAAAATATATTTATAGGTATTTGGATTAGTTATTTTCTCTGTGATTATACCATTCAATAGTTTCCCTTTTAAGAATCATTTATTTTAATGATAATATTAAAGCTTTATAAAATTTAAATTTTATCATTTAAAACGTGTACATTTCAAAATCAATCCTATGAAATAAGATATATTCAATGAGTCTACCTGTTATCTATGGCCTTCACACCTCTCTCTGTATCCTTACAGGGAGACAGCAACACAAAGCCAGTATACATGTCTATTATGTATTATATTTTCCCTTTATCACCATCACTTTATCAAAGTGCCACAATTATCTATATGCAAATACCCCAAGACCTTAAGCTGATATACTTAGTCATTTTTGATCATTGAAATACTGTTTTCCTGGAGATACTTCAGGAAGAATTCATTAGCTGTCCATAGAGCTTGGCTTTATACTTGAAAAACAATTTTTCTGGTTGTAAAATACTTGGATCAGATTTTATGCTCCACTCCAGAAGGTGTAAAATGTTGTTATTGAAACCTCTAGACAACCTCATTTTCCTTCAGTTACAAGTGACTTACACTTTTTGTCTAAATGCCAAAATAATGTTTCTACTTTCTTCAAAGACCAATCATTTCCTTAGATTTTTGTGTTTGCAGTTTCTTTTTCTGGCTATGTGGAGTATCAGTAGATATTTTCAGATGTATACACACACATGTGCACACACATATTCCTAATTTTAGGAAAGTTTATTTTTAATTGTGTTAATCTGTTTGTTTTGATTTGATTTTCTTCTTTGTGAATTTTTATTATACACATGTTGTTTCTTCTTTATCATTCATAATATAGAATTAGGGATTTCCAGTGGACTGATAGCTGAAGCAAACCTATCAAAAGCCCAACTCTGAGTGAGAAGTAAATTTTTAGTGAATATATAATCCAAGCATACAAGTGATTGACAAGAGACTGGGTTGAATATTTTCTGTAATTCAACCAACACCCTCTTTGTTTCATAGTAATCTTATGTTTTCTTATTTTCTTAAGTAGAAAATATCAGAAACTATAGAAAATTTATCATTATATTTGAGATTATGCATAGTTTTCATGGTGTAGCTTACTAAACATTCCCAGGGAAATTATTTATAAATCATTGCTAGGCAAAGCTGTTTTTTCCCAAATGCTACATTTCCTTTTCTTGATATGTGGAATCATAACTAGGCTTTCCATTTTCCCCCTGGATGCTAGGAATCTGAGCCAAATTGTGGCTCAGTCTTAAAATAATAGACATAATTATGCAAAGATTGTTATTGCACACATATATTCTTTAACTTGGTCTACTTACTAGACCAAGTACTCCTTTACTACTTAAAAGTATTTAAGACCTTGCTGGAAAGGAAATACATGCAGAAAAGTTGTATGCAAAATTTAGTTTGAATATGCATTATGAGAGTGTCTGGACATTTAATCAGATTCTGGTTTTTAAAAGGTACCTGTGATTCAGAAAAAAAATGTTAAAATCATGGTTATTATATTTATTATTGTATTTCATTTATAAAATAAAAGCTGTGCCCTGGTTGAATTTCAAGCTGTAGTGATTTATGTTAAAATAAATGGCTTACTTTCTAAACCACACCACTGCTTTAAAACTTGACAAAGTATAATTTAAAATGTACTAATGAATTTACAGTGCTGACCTCAATCACTGAAAGTTATGGTATTTGCAAGTCTAGACCATGTAATACAGAAAAGGGAAATTAAGCTCTTTTACCAGAAATACTAAGAACTTGATGAAAATTCATAAACAGGATTCACTAACTTTGGAGAGGATAGTATCATGATTATCATTCTAAATAATGTCCTTCTTAAAATACATTGAGACACAAACCACTTAAGTATGGTCACTTATTATTTTCACATAAGCTACCTTCATTTTCTTTCTCTTCTATACTTTTTTTCCTCCTATCATTACATTATGTTTTCTTGGGCATGGGTAAATGTCTTGTGGTCTTTTGATGAACATTCACCAAGTTGGTAAAAGCCTTATTACCATGCATTGGATGCCTCTGGAGAAATGCTTCCATCACTTACCAAGAAGTTGAATCTGCTAATAGTTCTTTGCTTGACAGACAAAGATAAAAGACATTGAAACATTGAGCATTTTATAAAAAGGGCTTGAGACTGTATATCTCTCTAGCTCTTATAATGAATATATCTAAAGCTTATTACTTGTATGACCAGCTATATTTTAATATGGTTACATATGGTAAGGGTATAATAACCTGAAGACTGAAATAAAGTAACAGACTATTATCTGGAATTTGGATTGATGGTGCATCAAGAGAAAAACCCAAGAACCCAGTAATTAAACCTTGATTTGTAAATGGCAATTAAAATGTACAGACAATGACATTAAAAACTTTCAATGTAGTATAACAAATATTACAAATCTAGCTGTCGGCTGGGGATTTAGCTCAGTGGTTCCACCGCCTGCCTCACAAGCACAAGGACCCAAGTTCAATCCTTGGTACCAAAAACAAAACAAAACACAAATCTGGCTGTCTGTCTATACCAGGAAATGAAGAGTTAAAACCGAGCATGCAATACTTGTTAAATCATGGCTAACCAAACTTGGAACATAAAAACTACACTTATGTTTGGGTACCCAAAATACCTCCCCTGAACGTGTAATTGAGTGGACTCACTTAGAATGGATTTGTGTTGTATTTCACCAGTGATTTACTATTTGGTGCTTTGAGATGAGAGTACCTTGTGTAATGATTCCCACAATCAAGCCAACTAACCTATGTATCACCTGACAGATCTTTATGGATGTTTAGTAAGGACACTTGAGATCTCTTAGCAAATTTCAGCTACAACATTCCCATGTTATATGTTACATTTATCATCCTTATAACTAAAATTTGTACCTTGACCCAGTGTGCCCATTGTCTCCTGCTCTATAGCCTCTGGTAATAACCATTCTCCAATCTGTTTCTTTAAATTCAACTATGTTAGGTTTCACACAGGAATGATATCAAGCAGTATTTGTCTTTCTGTATCTATTTCACTTAGAATAATGCCATGTTGTGTATGTTGTGATAAATTGCAGGATTTTCTTCTTTTTAAAAAAATGAATATTACATTATATATATATGTATATATACACATACCCACACACACATAGGTACACACAAAAATATTTTTCATTGAAACTCTGCTCATAACTTTCTTTTTTAGTAGTATATGTTAATGATAAATAGTAATTATATTCATCTTGGGAATTAGTACATATACATATCACAACTTACTAATTTTCCCTTCCCATTTCCAGATCCCTTTCCCATTTCCACAGTCTGTCTCCATTTCCTATCATCTTTCTTTTATTTTGATCTTTAAATTTTTATATTTTTAAATTTTGATTTTTTTCATATAATAGAAAACATACAACATTTAACCTTGTGTCTGATTTATTTCACTTATGTTGTAAAGATGCACCCGTTTTCCTACAAATGACTCAAATTTATTCCTCTTTATGGATGAACAGTATTGTATATGTCATATATAGTATATGACGTACAAGCACATTTCACTAGCTATATATTACTAACTATAGTTTTGATATTTAAAACAATGGGAAATATGGTTGGAATTTATACTCTTCTTGCAATAAACTAGAAAGATAGCTCTGGATAATTCCTTCCTTGCTTGTCTCAGTGTAATTAAACATTAAAATTTACAGTATTTAGGTTTGGCTTGACATTTCAAAGTATTTAGAAAGTGGATAGTGATAACATGTAGAATAATGTTAGTATACTTACTTTTCCATGACAGGAATAAAAACATTTAGGTGGAATTTCCTAAGTCATTTGCACTTTAAGCAAATGATTATGCATTTAGTTATTCACTTGACTAGAATTAGTAGTAAACTTACAATTTGGTGAAATGGGGAAAAAAATATTTGAGGTTGGATTTGTTTATGTGAATTTTTTTAAGACTTGTGAAGTCATCCTAAATACCTAAATTGGATTTTAACAATGACACTCTTTCCATTCTTCATGATGATTTTATTCACAAAGCCAGTGGCACTTAAGAGGCCAAATGAGGTAGGTTATAAGCAAAGGTTCACCATTGCTTGCAGTCAGGCATCTGATTTTAATTATGGAGAGGTAGGTAAACATTGATGCTATGGTCAGATAGAAGCTGGTGTGCCTTTTCTAAGCTCATTAGAGCTTGTAACTTGCCAGTTCACACACACATGTACACACAAGAAGTCTGAACTGCAGACTAGTTTCTGAATTCTTTGTTTTTATATTCTACTGATAATCTTCTAGAGGGAAAAATACAGCTTCAAATGTAACACTAGATTAAAAAGCAAAAATACAAAAAACAAGAATGGATTAGCTTTCAGGTCACGCTCTCTCACATCCACCCTCCAATTCCCACCCCAGAGACTCACTGGGGCCATATTACTCAGTTATTTATCCCTAAATCACACAGTCCCATTCTCTGAAGCTTCATATTTTCCCTAACTGCACTCTAACCCCAGCCAAAAAACAAAAGACCAAAAACAACATCAAAGAAAACTCACCAAAGGTTTTGTTTAACTTCTCTCCCAGCCCACCTCCCATCAAATGAATTCCTTAGAAGTCAGGTCATGAGTAGTAATCCTAGTTTGCTGTAGACTCATTCTAATAATTTGACAAAAATCAGAATAATAAAGATAGAAGATTGAACACCTTTCATACCTTTTTCTTCCCTCTGCATTTTATGCTACAGTACTAATAAAAAAAGGCCTACTCTTCTTCACTGCCTATAAAACACAGCAGTGAAAGTTGACTGTTATAAACTTAATTCATTTTACAGTAGCCTCACTCAGGTATATTAGGTTAATTTTTAAATAATTTTTCTCTTCAACCTCTATCAACTACAATTTAAACTTCCACGTTTTAAAACTAGAGTTTAGATCACTGTTCAGCTCTGTTTTCTATTCCTTCGTAGTTTCTGTAGTTCTACTACCCAAAGATAAGCATTGCAAAAGTTTCTGAAGGTGGTGTGATACTGATCACCTTCTCGAACTGAGGGAATAACCAGGAAATATTCCCCATGACTCACTGCCTCCGAATAACGACATGCCCAGCTGACCGTCACCGAAGATACTTGGGATTCTGGAGACAGGATACATGTATGATTCCAGGCCCCTCTTAAAGAAAGATCCAGAGCAGTTGTGATTTGCCTTGGGAGAGCTACTTAAAATAAACCTGCCCTATGGGATTGTTAACACAGTTCTGACTACAAAACAAAGAGAACCAGTGAAAAACAAACTCCTATTACAATGGCTAGAATTAAAAGGAAACAAGGCAAAATACTTGCAAATATAATGCTGTACATGTTTATCTTCATACTGACATCTGCTTCTTGGAGGATCTGTAAAAACACAGTACACTCAAAATGATGAATTTTGCTATATGTAAATTATAGTTACAAAGAAAAACCATAGGCCTGGCATGTAGTAACAGCTTGATAAAATGCTATTTTTGATAGCTGTCCTGAAGCAGATATTAAGAGCCAAAAATGTAACTCTTACACTGTCATACCTAAATGTGTAATTGAAAAAAAATAAATGTGTAATTGGATCCAAAAATTACAATAAATATAACAATGATTTTGATTTGACAGCTCCAGTCAAATAATTGCTCAAATATTTCAATTCTGTATTTGAAATAATTTTAAGCACTCTGGATAAAAGAAAGAGCAGAGTTAAGGATTTGCAATAAAGAGTGAGTTGGTGAATTCAGAAAAGCTTTAAATAGTTTCAAAATAATCACTTAAATAAAATTAATTCAAACGTATTTAAGAAGTCTTTTTATTTCAGTGGTTAATTAGAAAACTGTTGAAATATTTGGAGTCTATAGTTCACGTTTTACTTCTTTTCGAATTACAAAAGTAATACATTTGTCTTGTACTAAGTGAAATCATAAAATGTGACTGAAAAATGTGCAAAGCTAATACTCTAGGAGCTGAAATCCTATAATACTACCCTACCTCAAGGTCAGATCCAAGAAATCTAAGTAGATCTTTGCATATCCATTTTTATTAATTACTTATTATTATTTTTAAATTATCAGGTAATAGTGTATGTTTTTATTGCATACAGCATGTTTTCAATCTACATTGTGGAGTGGTTAATTCTAGCTAACTGAAATCTACATTATCTCATAGACATTTTTTGGTGAGAATACTTTAGTATCTCTTCTACATTTTTAAAAAATGCGATTTAATCTGATTAACCATATTCACCTTGTTACACAGTAGATCTCTTGATAACTTTAACTCACTACATATAAGTGAGACAATGCACTTGTCTTTCTATTTCTGGCTTGTTTCACTTAAATAATATGTGCTAAAGTCATCCGTGTTGTTATGAATATCAGGATTTCATGTTTTTAAAGACTGACTAGTACTCCATTGAGTGTATACTCACTGCATTTTCTTCATTCATTCATATGTCAATGGACACTTAGCTGGATTCTTTATCTTGGCTCTTTTGAATATTGCTGCTGTAAACATGAAATGTAAATATCTTTTCAACATACTGATTTCATTTTCTATGGCTATGTACCTAATAGTAAGACTTCTGGATCATATAGTATTTCTGGTTTTAGGTTTTTGAAGAATCGTCATACTGTCTTCAATAATCTTCCAATACACCATCCTGGGGATTAACCCTGCAATGCATGGATCCCAGAGACACTCAGACCATATCCAAACTATACGAGATACACCTTTAAGACATAATAGAGATCTACCTTGTTCTTGTGATTTTTACAAGGGTATACATGCAGATATAATTTCATACAAATTGTACTATATTATAGCTGCTTAGGAAGTCATTTCCTAGTTTTTATTTTTGCTTGCCTCTCTCCCCTAGTCCACTCTAAACTCTCATTATTTCTCCCACTCCCTACATTATCTAGCTTTTTGTAATATTAGATACACCTGTACGCATCACATATAAGTGCTTTTTCATCATTACTTACTTTAAAAAATAGAATATTAAATATTCTCCCTTACAGGTCATTTTACTTATGCAACACATTTTTGGAATCCACCTAAGTCTCAAGTCAGTGCACATAGTTTAACTGTTTTTCAATAACAATTGCAAATTTTCATAATATTCCATGCATAATTTATCTATCTGCTTTCCGTTTGGGCAACATGTATCTTGCGTAAACCTTGCTTTTTGTCATGTTAAACAATGCTGCAATAATTTTATTTTGTATTTTGTATTTTGTATTTTATTTTACATATTTATTTGTATATATTTTGGTACTTTTATACCCATGGGATAGAGACCCAGACATTAAACTGTTGTGCAGAAGCATTTGCAAATTTCTAATTTTAATAGACATTGTCAGTTGTTTTCCAAAAAGACTGTAGGCAATTATATTTTTACATTTCCCCCCTTTTTTACTATATTGATGTGATCAGTAGGTATTATTGCTCAGTTCATATTTTTCTAGTTGTATAGTGGTTGTTGAGAACTATTAAAAGACAATTATTGGTGGCTTTCGACAGGGAGAGGTGGGAGAGAATTATGACTCTTCCTCTAACTCACAGGGATCTGTTACCATGAGAATGAGACTCCAACTGAGTTTTTCACTTGTGCATTTATTGTCAAGCAAGCACCCAAACAATCTAGTTCTTCCTCTAAGCTGTCAGGAGTCCTACTCTGACGTTAAAGGTTGTCACAAAAGAAATACAAAGACAATGGCAACAAGGTCACTTGTCTTTCAATCAGAAAACACAGTGAGATCACTAGTTCTTTCAACTAAGGAAAACATTTCTAATCAACAAATGCAATGGTGGAGGTTTAGACTATGTGATTTAAAGTACTTTCATGTATTTGCTTCTGGAGAGTGAGCACCTGCTGCCTCTCAATGTCTAATTAAACTGCTGTAGAATGTGAATTCAGTCAGTAAAAGTCAAACTTAATGAACTCCTCTAGACAGTAGGTTGAAGATAACTTGCATATGTTGTCCATATTGAATATATTCAATTAAACACAGACAGTGCTAGGTATAAAGCAGCAGTTTAACTTTGCTACTTTTCTAAAAGCCAGTGGCAACAAAAGAGAAAGCAAATTTCTTTAATATTGTTAAATTTGGCTCCATAATTTAAAGCCATCAGGAATGATCTCAAACATATAAGAGAAAAGAAAGAAAGAGACAGTGCCAGAGCCTGGCAGCTGAGTGAGTATATTTATGCACTCCTAGGTACCAACTAAAATACTTACAAAAAGAGGCCTTATGGCCACTGCATTTGGAGGTGGGGAGGATCTTTAATGTTTGATAACTTATCTTCACAAGGCTTCCCAATGGTTGAAGTCATTCGTTTAGGATGTAAAATGTCCAAGGCTTTACTGTAATTGGTAATAAACAGACAAAAACTAATTATTTTTCCACAGCCCACAACTTACATTTCTTCAGGGAAGATTCTAGAATCATAGTTACAAACTTCGAAGTAGTTTCATTTTTTTTCCAAAATGAAAAAATAAAATTTTAAAAGATATACATATCATTGAATTTAAATTGTAAGAATAATAGGATAAACATTCCAAGGAATGCATGAATGAAATGCTTTCTGAAAGATAATGGAATCACTTTGAGGAATACCCATTTGGTTGGCTTTGTTTCTGACACCATGATAGGAACATGTTATTGTCACTGCCCATTTGATAAATGACTTTTCCATCATATTCTCATTTTGTGGGTTTAGGTCAGACACCATATTGTGACTTGGTTGATGTGGAGGATAGTATTTTACTGTATTTTTAGAATATTTAGTCTATTTAGAAAGTTTACATAATTTTGGTTACAGTGACTAAAGTGACCAGGATTAAAATAAAAGTGACTTTTACAAAAACAAACTCAGCAGGGGGATGGTACCACATCCCATGTGTCAAAGTGCTGCTGATGCCAGGTTTTGGTGCTTAAGATTACAAATAAGGGTGCCCATGAAGGAGGAAAAACATTTTGTCTGCTATTTGTAGACATGGAATGTTTCTGAAAGGCCCAGTGAAAGAAATGTCTATTTTACCATTGTATGTGGTCTAGTGTAGAAAAGTTTTATTTGTTTTGCCAACTCTGAAGAATTGTTAGTGGCCTGCTGCAGCATTCTGTGGGAAGGAATTAGGGTAGTGAGTGGGTACCCTGCTAGAAAAGATGGACTGAATGGAAGGAGAGGCAAGGTGTCTGTATATTTTGATATATCTGGACTAAAAACAACTGAGAGGGGTAGAGTCAAATACTCCATTTCTAGCCAATACATGGTTTATATCACACTTCAAGCCTATTGAATCAGAAGTTTCCTGTAGTCCTATTGAAAAAACTACATCTTCATACGTATAACGTGTAAACATAAAATGCACATTCACAGCTATTACATATATGTGTGTATGTATATATGCATGTGTATTGGTACATACATTAGTTGCATTTTAAGCATAGCAGAAATTTTAATGTTCTAAGAATTGTACTGGAAAAATCTAGCTCAGATGAAAGCAACTTTTGCTTAATTATTAAGTAACATATTAAAATATTTTAAGGGGCATGTTTTAAGGAGGTCTGATGTCACTGAAAAGTATAAAAAATGGATACATAGACAAGGAATAAATATGAGTGATCTACAGTAAGAGTCTGAAAACCAATAAGCATTTTCCCTGCCTAAATATTTATATATCTAGATGGTGGATATTTTTAGACATTTCTCATTTTATGACAAACCTTTTAAAATATTTGTATTCATGTCACAAAAGATGCCTCCCTGCATCTTTTCTTTCAACAACAGAAGTTTTAGCATTTCTGATTTATCTGTAGGAATTTTTTAATGTACTCTACATACTAATGCTTGGTAGTTATGTGAATTTCAAATACATTTTCCTAGTTCATAGATTACTGATTTGTTTTGTTTACAGTAAATTTTGATGACAAAATTTTAATATCATCAAACATTGTCTTTCCTTTATGGTATACGCTTTGTTTTGGGTTCTTTAGGAAATTCTTCTTTGTTCTGCTGTCATACACTCCAGTATGTACAAGTAGTAATTTCTCATGACACAATTAAAAGTAATTCCTGTTTATTTCAGTGATATCTGAAATACAGTGTTGTGGGTCATGTTTTCATGTGTGTTTGGGTCTATGTCTCATTTTCTACTCTTGTCCATTTGTTTATCTGTTTTGGTAGCAAAATTATGCCAATTCTATAGTTTTATAAAAAGTATTGCTATCTGGTAGTTCAGACTCTCCAAACAGCATTACCCATTTCCCAACTTGTTTCTTCTTTTTTAGGAATTTCTTGGCTGTTCCTGTATTTCACATTTTCATGTATATTTTAGGCTGAGCTTCTCAACATCCACAAATACTTGGCTTAGTTTTCCTGGGAAATTGACTTTGAAACAGGTCTCACAATGAGGAGTGTTTGATCTTAACAAAACCAGATGAGCAGAGGAAGAAGGTGAATTGTGGTACAAATGCATGAGTGGCGGCAGATACCATGTGGAGCTTAGGGTCTTCAGAGATGTTCCAAATTGAGTTACAAGGACATCCACTGGTGGATGTGTTAGTCACTTTGGGTTGCTATAACAAAAATAACCACAGACTGGGTAAGTGCTGGCACAGCTGGAGTCCACTGAGCATCTCCATCCTGGTTTGCAGTTGGCTGTGTCTTCACTGTATCTTCACCTGGTGAAGAGCAGAGGCAGAAAGCAAGCTCTCTGTGTTTTCATAAGGGCACTAATACTATTCATGAAGGCTCCCACCATGGCCTAATTAATTCTCAAGGCTCCAGCTCTTCATGCTATCACAGTAGGGGTTAGGACTCAGCATATGAATTTTGGAGAAGGCATAAAATTTCAGCCTGTAGTAGTGGATTTGGGTGGTTGGTGGATTAGAGCATTTATTACAGGTGAACTCTTTCAAAATTTTGGTTGTGCTTTTTTCTGGGGAGATTTACAAGAGGAAGACTAGTAGAATTATCTATAGATCCTACCTAATTACTTGAATAACTAACTACTCAAGTTACTCAAGGGCATAACTCATAATTCTTCTCCACTACCCTATGTAGACTCCCTCCCAACAATTCTGTGTGGCTTACAGAAGGGTCTGAGATTCTGATTGCCATGCCCTTCCCAGGACATGGCTCCTGAACTTGTCTATTTACTGTCACAGTTGAGCAAAAGCATGACAAGAGATGATGCATTGGGTCACCTAGGTGACAAATTTATTCTTCTTCACCAGTACCATGTAACAGCAGCCCTACCTCCTCCTGGTGGTGGTCAGACTAGATTAGTTCCTTTACTGGTCAGTTGTTCTCTAACACAAGAAGGATGTCCAGAGATGGCTCTGTAGCCATAGCTCATGGTTCAACCAAACTCTAGCTATTTTTCTAGTGGAAGAATTCCCCCTCTCTGGAAACCAGGAGCTCTAAACCCACAGGCTACAGAAACTTCTTGGAGGATGGCATCCAAAGTAGAATCTTCAGGTTGAGGGCGCAGCTATATTTTCAAAAGGCCATCCAGCTGCTCTACTAGGCTGTAGATTTTAGGCAGTGTATTTTGTAATAGAACTCATACATCCCACGGGTCCTTGAGATATGTGTCTAGTGTGACACCATCTCTGTGATGAAGTGGAGCCCTTGTTCAACTACTGAATAGTATTTTGTATTTTGTGTTAGTGAATCATTGTGTAGGCCTTACATTGTTCTGGCTAAGCTTTCAGGCAGAAAAAAGGAAAACCATACTTACAGACTATGTCAACTCTAGATGAGATAAATTGTTGTCCTTCCCACAGGTAAAGGCTGTCATAGATTAGGTTCCTTGGGATTCAGTAACAAGAGAAAACAAGAGAAAATTATTTATTCACAATTATTAAAACAAGAGAAAATTATTTATTCACAATTCTTTAGGGAAGAACTCTAGAAACAAGGTGTTGGTAGGGCTATTCTCTCTCTTCTTGGTTCTGGTGGTGGTCGGCAATCCTTTGGGTTTCTTAGCTTACAGATGCATGACTCCCATCTCTGCATTTATTGTCACATGGCCATCTTTCCCATGTGTCTCTGTCCTCTCCTCTGTGTATGTCTGTCTGTGTCTCTTCTCTCCTGCTGCTAAGAACGCCAGTGAGATTTAGGGCATCATGACTTTGATATGGCCTCATTTTAGATCAGTTCTTAATATCTACAAAGAAACTATTTCCAAACAAGGTCACACAGTTGTTAGGACTTCTACATCTTTTACCAAAGGACACAATTTGATCCATAAAAAGTCCAACATAATCAACTTGCCACCAAGTGGCTGATTGTTCTTCTTAAAAGATACACAACATCAGGGCATTCAAGATTGGTTTCTTTTGCTGGAAGTTTGGCCATCTGGTGGCAGCAGGAGCTACATCACCCCTGGAAAGGAGGAACATTTGCTGTCAGACCCCTACATAGCCTCCATCTTTGTTCTTGTTACTACTACTTTCTTGTGGCCTTGTATTAGCACTGGGGTAGAACATGGTAGGGGATGGCTGAGGTCAATTGTTTACACCATGCTGTTTGTTTGGCTGTTTAGAATTTCTTGCACCTTTCCCTGTTGGGGTACTTGTTACTCTATAAGTCAAGAAATGAATATGCATTTTATGTTAACTAGCCAGTATACTGTTACAATTTTAGATTCAAGGCTGAGAGAAATGACACTAACTGCATCCATGGACTCAGTGAGCCTTCTGTGAGCTGGATTTAAGTCAAGGCTTTTTTAGTACTTAATTTCTACGTGGTCCTATTCTAAAGAGGCAAACCATTTGTCAATTTGGATCTTTACATATCAATGTCAGCTCAGTCCCTGTGACCAATAGTCCGCAAGATGGCTGAGGTTTTTCTTTCCCACTGGTAAATGGTTTAACATCCTGTGTGGATGAACTAAGAAAGTTATTACTGAGTGTTATGATTGTAGGGCTCTTACTCCTAGTCACCTAGCCTTTGCTTGAGCCCAATAGATTTGACTCAGAAAGTGCCCACTCCTTGGATCCCTAGATAGCGTGTGCTATTACATTTCTACACAGCTAGCCTTGCTGCCACTCCAATGACCATTTAGTGAGGCATCTATGCTCAACTTGATTCTGTTGATCAACCCACACCTCCCATCTTCTATTATTTTGGGATCATTCCCATTGCTATCAGTGAGCTTATTTCTGAAAGGATAACTCCAAGCTTGAGACTAGAGATTCTCAATGATACAAATTGATGTCTCATGAAAATTCTTTATTGTTCTAATAAATGGAGTGTCCTTGAGGCCTTCCTCTATAATACAAGTTATAGCTGATTGCACCTTTATTTGCTTCCTTCTTTATTACATCCATTTTCAAATGCCCATTTCTCTGAAATGAAAGAAGAGATTGAAAATTTCAGAGAAATGGGCATTAAAATTTTTTCTCCCTTACCTAAATAACTATCTAAACCACTTGGCCCAATGCCTTCATACTCTAACTCCACATGTCTTTAATTGCATCTGCCTACGCAGGTTGGCAGAGTTTAGCGGCTCTACACACCTCTCCAATCATTTTGATGATTTTTTTGGAAGTTCTTTAGATCTATAGATTAATGTCTGGAAGACTAGTTCTGTGTGTTTTTGGGAATAGGTTATTTCTTTTCATTTGTTCAGGCCTCCTTGATGAATCATTGGATCAAAAGATATATACAAATACTTAATGGATCAGATTATAAAATTCTGATAAAAATCATAAATAATCATTGGTAAGTTCTTGTAAGGTCTCACTTGTCCAATTATTCCTACATATTTTTATATTTTTAGGTACTATTAAAATACATGCTTTATAACCATTCATTCCTGATACAGAAATAGAACTGATTTTTTTATATATTTTGTATTAAAAAAACCTGTCAGTTTTATATTTAATTTGTTTAGTGTTCTATAACTTCTGTAAGATTTTCTTCATAAAAAGTTATGATTTCTGAAAAAAGAGACTTTTGATTTTTTTCCTTCTTGTTGCTTTTATTTTAATTTTTTTTTTCTACTTCACTATACAGCTAGATCCTGCAAAGGTTGAATAGAAATGATGGTAACAGATGCCCTTCATTTTTTTCTGATCTTAAAGAAAATGCTTTCCATCCTTTAGTTTTGATATTTATCCTACATTTTTGTTTTTAATTTGCCTTTTATAAAACTAATGAAGCTATTGTTATTCCTATTTGGCTAAAACACCTTAAAAATCAAACATGAATTTTCAATTTTTAAAAATACCTTTTGTGCAAATATTAAGGTAATCATCTGCCTTTTTCTCTTTAATTATGCAACAAATTAACTAATTTCTTATTCGGCCAACATTGCATTCTTGGGATAAACTTACCTTTTTCATTATGCATTAACTTTTATGTATTATTGTGCATAGATTCCTAATATTTTCTTTAACTATTAATATTTTTATTTTGTTTGAGAGTGTGGTTGTTTTATAATTTTTATTAATTTGACTGTTTAGTTAGGTTTGGGCTTCAAAATGCTGGCCTCACAAAAGGTGTTGCCTCTATCTTTGTTCTCTGGAAGAATTTTGTAAAAGCACTGAAGTTATTTTTTCCTTAAATATGTGGTAGAACTAGTTTGTAAAGTTGTCTGGATCTGATGTTTTCTTTGTGGGGAATTTTCTATTGACTTTGAATCATCTTCACTCAAGGAAAATATATACTTCTTGGTATTTTTTGAGACACTGAAATATTGGTAGGTGAATCATAGGACTATTATTTCACCAAATTATACCAGTATCATTATTTGGAGAAATAATGTACTCATCGAATTTCTACAGTGGCTGGAGAGTACTGAAAATTTCTACTTCTATGGCAAAATTCCTGGTATTGCTCTGGAAATCACAACTCATAGGCAAGTAACAAAAACTAAATTGTTAGTGTTATCTATTTTGTGTTGTAGATCTAGGTGTGCAGAGAAATGGCATTAAGACAAAAATACATTTCCTCATTAATGGTGTGTCATTAATTTTGATTTGAACCAATGTTCAAATTTGTCAATCATCCTTATTTTCATATGACTTTATTTTCCTTATATCATTCTCTGAATATGTTCTTCCAAGTGAGGTAATTACAATTGAACTCTATTTCTGGATGTGTTAGACTATATCAGGTCTCCTGTCACCCCTCTGGATTTAGATATACATGTATCATTCTCACTTCAGTTTGTAGACTAACATGCAAAGTACTTGGAATTGTCATCCTTGTTCTCACAACATAATAAGAACTGAACTAACTGAAAGTCAACAACTCTTTTTAGATCTGTCAGAAAACTGAGGTCACAAAGTAAATAGCTGCTGCAAAAACTGGTGCAAGAAGCAGATGCTGAGATCCGTAGCTCAGGGAACCAAAGCTGAGGATCAGAGGCTGGTGGTCAGTGCTGGTAATGGTAAGAACCTCTAAATAGAACTGATGACTTACTGAAGGCACAGTGTGGATACACTTGAGAATTAAAACTTCTAGGGACCCAGTCTTAAGCAGGTCCTCCTAGATTTATGAATTTTATCTCCTGGAGCACAAATGAGTTCTCATGCTGAAGGTTGGTGAAAAATTCTCTAGTGCTTCTGGAAGGAGAAAGGAAAAAACAGTCTTTTTGAAATACACCCAGAGCTCTCTACTCTTCTTAACAAAGCCCTGCCCACAAGGAAAATTATTTTACCTAAGACTAACCTGGGGGAAGGGATATACCCAACTCCAGTCCCTTGTAGCTTTTCTGACTAAAGAAGTGGAGAAAAGCTTAGGAGAACTTGCAAAATTCACAGTGAGAGGCACAGGCTCATTATAAAACTAAAACCTAATTTTAAGATTATAGAATGGTCCCCTTTTGTCTACTCCTTATCATTCAAGCTTCTGCTTAGAAGTGGTGGATTACAGCTAAAAACAACTGCAGAGCTATTCGTAAAAGGTTCTCTAGGGAAACTCAAAGACAACAAGGGAAACCAAAACAAGGACGCTACAACTACAAGCAAACATTAAATACAGCCTAACTCTTAGATAAACCTATATTTCTAACACTTCATGAATTGGTCTGGTCACTATGCTACTGATTCAAAGGAGTAGTTTCTGATGTTATGTTTAGTTAGTTAGTTAGTTTGTTTCCATTTACCATGTGGTGCTATTAAACTACATTCTACATTTTAAATAGTCCTTTTCAACCCAGGTGTGGACTCAGTGTTTAGTTCAGCCGAGTGGACATTTGTGTTTACTGATCAGTTATATTTAATGGCTGATCCATGTCATTCCATGGATATCTGTCATTGTTCTTTCCAGTTTGGCATTTCAAAACTGAGGGAATGTGTCCTTTTTAACTTTGCAGGTTTTAAAATTTATTAATTAACCTTAAAACGTCCCCTATAAACTGCACTAATCCACCAATAGTCCTCTCATTAACTCATCTCTAGTTATCCTTGGCCACAATAAGAACTTTGTATAAGAAAACTTTTCTCAAAATATCTTACAAAAAGTCTTGCTAAGTTCAGGTATATTGGGATCGTGCAAGTGGAATATACAACTAGCAGATCACACTATAGAAAATTATGGATGTTTTGTGTGACATAAATGTGCTGATTTTTACATTTGGCATCTTCAGCTTTTTTGTAATCAGATCATGTTTTTCATTTTTAATGGAAGCTACACTGGGTCTTTGTGAGAAGAGAGACAATTACAAAGAATTTTAGAGAACAGAATTCTGACAACAAATATAAACATAAAACAAATAAAAATAAAATATAGGTTTTTGAGGAGATGTATCTATTTTAATCAGAAGATTAAAGGATGAGGATATGCCTAGCAAAGAGATGCTTTAATGCCTGGGTTCTTGAGAGGGAGCACCATAGCTGACAGTCCTAGGGCTTCCCAAGCCACTCTGCAAGGTCAACTGATTCATGGGCCAAAGTATTCATAAGCACCCCAAACAGAATGTGGGGCCCAGGATAACCAAAACAGCAGTGACCAATAGGATGTCCAGTGCATCCAATAGGAAGATTTGGGTGATTTGTTGAGATTCTTCTCGTGAAACTGTATTATGTCTTCACCTGCCCCCTCCCCATCCCAGAAGAGGCAGAAGTCAAGCCATCAGTTATGATAAAGAAATCAGAAGGCTGCTTTTGAAGAGCACAGACTTCCTTTCATATCTCTTATGTCATTTTCTTACCATTCTGCTGTGGACTCACTCTAAAAAAATAATGGAATTAAAGTGGAAAGAAATCCAAGAATACCAGGGAGGAAATATAACTGAGTAGAAATAGCTCAGTTTTAGGTTTAAGAGCATAAGTCCTGAAGCTACATCCAACAATTTCCTTGGTTTCTTTGCGCTAACTACTAATCTGAGCTTGTGTTTTCTCATTTGAGAAACGGAAATAATACTGTTCTGAACCATTATGAAACCTAAATAGAGTCACATATATCCCATATATATATATATATACACCTACCCATATATTCCACATACATCCACACATACAGCTACACACCAGACAATTTGTGGTCATATTGGTTTTCCTCTATTGTCACTACTTTTATCTGAATTTATGGAGCAAATATTAACTTTGCCTGCTGTGAATTGCCTTTAATGAAGACAAAGCCCTAAGGACAAATAAGCAAAGAGATGCCTTAGTGTTTTTGGACCCCCAGTATTCAAATACCTGAAAGCAACTTTCCTCACAAGAGGCATACAAGAAAGGAGAGAGGTGGATAATCAATTATCCATTTCTAATTCAGTTTCTAATCCAGATGATTCCTATATTAAAAATATGCATGAAGTATCCTTATGCCCGGAATAATTTTGGAATCCATACCAGTAACTATTGTCGCCTTGGTCTCATATTCTGAGTGAGACATGAAATGAGAGATTTTCGTACAAAATACTTGCTTGTATGGTTTTTCTTTTACTTGCTCTTTTACATGCAGAATAAGGTTTACGTTTCAACATTACCCAATAAGTATTAGATGCATGATGTACCAGAAGGTAGAAGCTGAAAACATTTCCTTTATCCTCAGGAATCTTACAGTATAATGGAAAGTTCTTATCCAGTGTTTTCAAACCATACAAACAGACATGAGGCAAGAAGGTTTAAATTGTCATTCAGTGCTTAATTCTTCCTGACACCTATCTTTAATCCAGATTGCTATTTTCAAAATGGTACACTCCACAAATGTAGTTTCCTAAGTATATTTTCAATGCAGTTGCACAATAAAAGGTAAAAAGAACATGCACAAAGCAGAGTAGCCCAGGAAGAAGAAAGAGAGCTGTGGCTGTACCTATAACTCATTCACCACCACGAGGTTGGTCAAAACCACAGCTTTGAGGGAAGAGGCAAGGACGAGTGCTCTAATTTTATCGGGGCTAACATGAAAGTGTCTCCTTCTGAGAAAAAGAGAGAGAAAAAGGAAGGAAGGAAGGAAGGAAGGAAAAGGGAAAGGGTACCATTATTTTACTTGGTAATTTGTAACTGTGTTTAAGACTAAGGTCATCCTTCCCTTCACATGAAAACATGACCCAAAGCAGCATGAGTAAAAAGCTTTGTTTGTAAAGAACTTTTTCAAGACACTGTTTTTCTCCTGGAAAATGTGGTTTATCTAATTGATGGCTGAGGAAAACCATCTTTTGAAACTTCCCACTCAGTGAGTCACCCTGGGGTGTGTCTCCTTATAGCATCCTGTGAGATCCAGTAATCTGGAGGGGCAAGACCAGCAAAGCCCCCCTCTCCTACGTCAAGCGGAGCTATGGGCACTGGGAAACTAGAACGAGCCTGGTTTTCTAAATAGAGCGGTTAACAAAATTGCATGTTATGAAATGGGGTTGTGTCCTTTAAAGGATCATTGCCTATTTTTAAAAAAGAACCTGTCCAATTTGTCCAATCAACACGCAGATGTGCACAGTTGCTAAATGCCAGGTGACAACTCCAAAGGAAGGGCAAGTGCAGGTATTATCTCCTTTGAGATTTTTCCTGTTTGCCTTAAGGATAGTTTCCATCCCAACACCTGTTGCAGAAAATGGAACGAAATGGAGAATTTGCACAAGGTCTTCCCCAAACACATCTTGGGACGCTGACAAAGCACCAGAGATACAGAGCCAGACAATGGGACAACACTCCTGGAAGAAAAATGTAAGTGAAAGTGTGAAAGTGTTAGCATCACAGAAGAGTTTCGTCCTGCACCACAGCAGGTCCATCCTGACAGCTAAGGATTTGAAGGCACCAGAACCGTAGAGCTGAAGTGTATACCACGATAACATACATGATGGACTTTAGGAAAAAAAGAAAATGAGAGCACTGTTTCCAAAAGAAGAGGGATGTGTAAATAAGTATTTTAGAGGTGTTTTGAAGAAGAACATAGGCGATAAAGGATTGGAAATAATGTTGAGCTATTTTTACTACAAAAATATTTACATTAGGGCCGGGGATTTAGCTCAGTGGTTTCGACGCCTGCTGCGCAAGCGCGAGGGCCTGAGTTTGACCGGCGGTACAAAAAAAAAAAAAAAAAAAAAAAAAAATTACATTATTTATTTCAGGAAAGGCCAGAATAGACAATGTCTAGATAGCATATAAGAATATGACAGAATAGTATTTAGGGTTCATTGAAATTTATCTTTTCAAACTTCCTGAGTTAGTCCTTTGGAATAAGATGTAGAGGCTGTAAAAAAGGGCCAGAAAAATACAAGTGTCTGGAAAACTTTTGCTCAAATTCTTCGCGATTATTGGGTGATGTAAATTAGGGTCTTGGGGAAATGAATGGCACATTGGACCCGTTATTTGGTATGTAACTCCGGGTACATTAAATTTCACTGGAGGCTCCTATGTCTGTGTGGGAAATCTTACTTTCTTAACATGAATATCTTCATCTATAATCCCATCACTCTGGAGGCTGAAGCAGGAAGATTGCAAGATCAAGTCCTACCTAGACAACTTAGCAAGACCTCTCAAAATAAAAAATAAAAAAAGGCTGGAGATGTATCTCATTGTGAATGCCCTGGGTTCAATCCCCAGTACTACAAAACCCAAACCAAAACAAAACAAGAATACCCTAATAATTAGGATAAAAATGTAGCAGGCTCTGGGTTAAAGTTAGAGAAATATAGCAATTATATTTCAGATAAAAAGCAATATGACAGAATAAGATCTCAATGTTTAAATTAATTAAATAAGATCATTACAACTAGAATTCCATAGGAAACTTGTTAAGTTTTGCATACTATGTGCCTCTGGATACAAGAGGCAGAGTTTTTAACATGTTAGAGTGTTTAGAGTGATTACCCAATTATATGCTCTGGAGGATTCTCCAGGGGTTTAGGTCTGAGAAAACATATGTTTCTTGGTTTTTTGTGTTTTCCTGACTTCTCATTAGCAACAGTGTAATTTTCACTGTTCTTCAGTCCAAGAAACATCACAATTATATTCCCAGATCTCGATGGCCAGCTCTGTGACAGATGCAGAAAGTCACAGTCACCCATGAGACACTGCAAAGTCTTGCTTCACCCGTAGGTGGCTTCTGGAAATGAAGACAAAGAACCAGGTGCTCACTCTATTGTAGCAATGGATACAATTCCTTCAGAGCTGGCATAACGAAGGAATCCTTTACAGTAGACCTGTTTATTAATATTTCCAGAAAACATTATCAATTTAGATTCTCTGTTCTTTCTGAAATCATGTCTTGTACACCACATTAGCAGACTCTAGATAATTCTAGAGTATTAAAAAGAAATAGTTATGATAATAATAGGTTTGGTCAGACAACTGATGCATAAGGAAATGATAAGTAATAATAACAATGATGCATAGTTATAAGAAAAATCACACAATTATCATATGAATGACTGAAATTTGTTCTGAGTTATTTTTTCTGTTAGGTGTATCTCACAGCAATTGTTAGAAGCAAAACAGTTAATTCCAAAGACACTGGTAAGATAAGCAAAGCTGGAAACTTGAAGTTAATCATACATGTCTGTCCTCCAAATGAACAGAGAATTATTTTTTATAGAGAACAACAATCCTTACTAATTAATCTACTCTTTAATTATTAGTAGAAAGACAGGATGGGTTAGTAGGTCTCTCTCTCTGTCTCGGTCTCTCTCTCTCTCTCTCTCTTTCATCACTGGGGACTGAACCTAGGGTCTTTGCACTGAATTATATCCCTACCTTTTTAGTTTTAAATTTGAGACAAAGCTTCACTAAGTTGCTAAATTATCCAAGGCTGCCCTTGAACTTGAAATCCTCCTGCTTCAGCCTCCCAGAGTGCTGGGAGTACAAGCATGTTCCACCATGCCTGGCAAGTGTTTACTTTTATCCATTGAGCTGGGCAATTTTCAGAAGTCAGTGATGGTAGATTTTCTTCAGTTCCAAATTGCACATTATTATCCTATGCCTTTACAATGGACTTTGGTTGAAGGTAGATTATACTAGCAGAACTGTGGTCTGCATGTGTCTCTGAATATGACCATATGTATCTTAATGGAATATAAAGACACCAATTTAAGTCATTTCCCAAACATCAGAAATGCTGTCATCAGTGTTAAGCCTGCTGGAACAAGCTTGAGTTGGGTGAGGGAGCTGAGGCAATGTTTTATGTTTCCTACATGTTCCCTGAGAGAAAAGAAGATGATTTCTAGCAAATATCTGGGGAGCTAGCAAGTTGCCCACTGCCTGAGATTCATGCCTTTCTTACCTCACCAGAACTGCTCCAGTGTTCTGTCCCGTCTGGGTCTGATCGGATTTAGCTAGTGGGTATCTCCCAGAAAGCACCAACATCTTCCATGACAGTGGGTGGTTGGTGTCAGAGCATGAGCCTGAGATCATCCCTTCAAATCTCTGTTAAATGTGATCTCTGTTAAATATAGTCAAGATAGGAAGAGCATAGGTAGTTGAAGCATTAAATAAGGATCACAGTTTTCCCTATCTTGGACATCACAGCTGATGACCATAATCCGGGGCAGTTATCATGGTGTTGGGGGGACTACAGAGTAGAGAAAAGTACACAGTTGCTAAGGAGCAGCCAGGATAAAACCAAAGAACCAAAGAACATAAGTTTTCTCAGGACTGACTCTCTGGAAACTTCTCCAGAGTCTATAATGTGGTGGTCATTTTAAGCATCCGGAAAGATAGAGTAACAACAGTCAGCCCCACAGAGGAAGGAAGTGGAAATAGGAAGATATATGAACTCTTGCAAGTGTCTGAAAGACTGTCAGAGAGTAGGGATTGGGCTACAGGTTTTTAAAAAATTTGATGCCTAGTTGTTGACATAAAGAGGAGATTCAAGTTGACTTCCAATTTCAATTTTTGATGCATAAAGGGCTTGGAAGAAGTCATCCCTCCCGTCCTCAAAAATGAAAAAAAGAACCTGCACTAACTAAATAAATCAATGACTTTTATTAGACTCATTAAAGAACTGAAGTCACAGGGAAAACTGTCATTGAAATTTGGAAAGATGAATAAACACAAAGAATGACAGCTGAGACTCCCACACCAGGAACAGAAGTCATCAAAAGTGGATACTGAGGGGAAAACAGAAAAAACACTTTTAATGAATTGTTAGAGGCTGAATGTGGACCAGCTTGAGAGCTAAAAATCCTGGAAGTCCAGTCGTAGTAGTTTTCTTCATACTTTCAGTGGTTTTCACTTCAGAATCCCCAATAGTTTCTCATGAAAAAGACCGGAAAAGAAGAAAAAATATGATGTTATTAATAGATACAAAAATTTTTGACAGAAATCCAACAAATATTCATAATTGTTATTTTAAAAAAGTCTCTCAGAAAGATGAAAATAGAGGGAACATTCTTACCTTGGTAAAGATATGCACAAAAAACCTATAGCTAACATCAATACATAATCATACCAAATAGCTAATGTTATACATCATACATAAACATGAAATACATGCTTTCTTCTGATTGGAAAGAAGGCAGAAATATGTTCTCTCATCACTTCAATATTAATATTATATTGAGCAGGGTGTGGTGGTGGACTCCTATAATCCCAGCATTTGAGATGCTGAGGGAGGAGGATTTCCATGAGTTTGAGGCCAGCCTGGGCTGCATAGTGAATTCAAAGCCAGGCTGAAGCAAGACCTTGTCTCACACACATATAATAATAATAATAATGATAATAATAATAATAAATAATGTACTGAAATACCAACAGGTACTGTGATAAGATTTTAAAAGGGAAACAAAGGTATACATATTGTGAAAGAAGAAAAAAACTACCTTTTTCACAGATTTTTCTGAGTAGAAAAATTTTTAAAAGGAAGTCCTAACGCTAATACCTGATTATGTAGAGGTTGCAGAATGCAAGTTTATACAAAAAAAATCAATTGTTTTTCTATATGCCAGGTGAAAAAATACAATTTGAAATTTAAAAATTTACAAATTGTCATTTAATATAACCCAAAACAATGGACACATATCTCAAGAAATATGTACCGAATTTCTATGTAGAAATATATACAAGTCTAATGAGAGAAACAAAAAATCTAAATAAATGGAAATATATTCCATGCTATAGATTGGAAAATTCAATGTTTTTTAAGATGTCCATTCTTCTCATATTAGTCTATACTGTATATTTAATACAATCATAAGCAGTATGCCAACAAGCTATCTTGTGAATATTGAAAAACTGATTCTAAGTTTTTATTAAAAGACAAAATGTTCCAAATAGCCAACCCCATACTTAAAGAAGAAAAAGGTCAGGAGACTGAAACTATTCAATTTTTTAAAATAGACAGCAACAAAAATAGCATTGTAATGATTGAAAATAGACTTCTAGATAACTGATACAGTATAAAGAACCCAGAATTGGACTCACACAGATATATTTATCTAATCTTCATGAAAAAAGAAAAATCAATTCAGTGAGAAAGGATAATCTTTTTCAGAAAGGATGCTGAAATGATTAAATATATGCAAAATAAATAAATCTAGACATACCTTACACTTTTCACAAAAATGAACTAAAATGGTTCATAAATCTAAATATACAACATAAAACAATACAGAAGCAAAATCTAGGAGACTTTGGGTTTGATGAAGAGTTTTTAGACACAACACAAAATCATAATCTATGAAAGAAAAAGTTGTCTTTATTAAATTGTAAAGTTCTGCTCACTTAAAGACACTGTTAAGAGAATCACAAGCCACAAACTGGAAGTATCCATTTTTGTTTTTTGAAGAATCTCCATGCTGATTTCCACAGTGGTTGTGCTTGTTTACATTCCCACCCACAGTGTAGAAGGCCTCTTTCTTCCTCACATTCTCACTAGCATTTATCATCAACCCACTTTGGAAGCCAGTTTGGCAGATCCTTACAATGCTACGTGTAGTCTTACAGTCCAGTCCAGTAATTATGCTCCTAGGTAATTACCCAATGGATTTGACAACTTATAGCCACATAAAAACCTGTTTTTCAGTGAGTGAATGGATAACAATTATGGTACATCGTAAAAATGAATACTATTCAGCAATAAAATGTTAATTACAAAGCACAAAAACACTCAAAGAAACCCTAAATGCTTCTCACTAAGTCAAAGAAGTCAGGCTGAAAAGGCTGCATGCTACAGGATCCAATTGTGTGACATTATGAATGAGATAAAATCATACAGGCTGTACAATGATCAGTAGTGGCCAGGGATTCTAGAGCAGGGTGAAGCACGGGTCATACTTAAGGTAGAAAAACCATTCTGTATGGTAGTATAATGGTAGATATGAAAATTTATGCATTTCTCAAAAGCCATAGAACTAAACAGCACCAAGAGTGAACGCTAATATATCTAATATATGTTTTTTAAATTGAGAGGAGCTGGGTGTGGTGGTGCCTACCTGTAAACCCAGCACTCTGGGAAGCTAACACAATAGGATAGCAAATTCAAGCCCTGTGTGGGCAACTTATCAACTTATCAAGCCCTGTATCAAAAAAAAAAAAAAAAAACTATTGAGAATGGAGCTCAGTGTGAAAGCCCTGGGTTCAATCTCTGGGGTGGAGCAGGGGGAGGAGAAATTTAGCTTGTAACAAGAGAAGAGTAAATCAAAGAGAAGTGAAGAAAAAAGAGCAAGGGAAGCAAAAGGAGGAAACAGAAGGGAGAAGAGGAGAGACACATTTAAAGGAAAGGTAGAGAGAATGGAAAAAGGAAGAAAATGTTGCACATATACATCCATGTGTATACATAAATTGTATACACTAGTGGGCTCTATATTATGTATTCTTCTGTATTTACATACAGAGAGTTGGAAGATGAAGCTAAGGAATTGTTCTAGGTTGTACAACAGAGACAAAAATAAGGAAAATAGAAGATGATTGAGATTACAAGAGCAATCCAGAAAGTCCAACATCTGAATAACAAGTTTCAAAATTAAAAATATACAAAGAAAACAAAGAGATGAAATTATCAAAGAAGTTATATATATGCTTTCCCATAGTTACATGACATGAATTTTCACATAGAAAAGGCTCACTAAGTGCCTGTTGTGTTAAGTGAAAAATGACTCACAATCAGTAATAGAGTAAGTAGATTCTTAAATATTCTAGTAAGATAAAAAAAAGTCTCATGCAAAAGATACAGATTTTGAACTTCTTAATAGCAACTGTGGGAATAAGAAAACAGGAGATGAGTATTTGCAAACTTACCAACAAATAATCTTAACCTAGAGTTTTGTACTCAACCACCTAATCAATCAAGCATGAGTATAGAATACTGGTATTTTGAAATATAAACATTTTGAGACATCTACCTTCCATACACTTCTTATTAAAAAATTACTGGACAATAAACTCCACTATGATGAGATAATGACTTAAGACAGAGGAAGATATAAGAATCCATGTCACAGGGAATTCAACACAGGAAAGAGTCAAAAGGAATTCCAGGAAATGAAGGAGGCAGAGCCCCAGGAAATTCTTCTTCAGTTTTGGTTCAATTCTCATTATACTTTTAATAGCTTCTATCTTTTGGAAACATTTGAGATGTACAGAGAAATTGACAGGAGAGTACAGAGAGTTTCACATATCCTGCATCTGGTTTCCCCTATATTATCACCTTAATATGATACCTTGGACCCCTGCAGAGGATCCCAATATCCTCCTTGGTGCTACAAGCAAGGCAGAAGAAAGACTCAGAGACAGAATCAAAGTGAAACAGGAAACTGGGATGGTCAGTGCTGAGTAAGCAATGACCCCCCCAAAATAGACAGAACTGATGATATTTATTGGTGACACAATCATTGTTAGGTTGGGGTGGGGGGATATTGTGGTTGTTAGAGATAAATTGCTGATGAAGGCAAAGCTTGTAAAAGAAGGGAAAAAGTATTCTTGTGATAAGAACAGAATAGACCAGATAAGTTGTGGTTAATGATTAACCTATCTTTACAGTTAAAGTTTCATTTCTGGGAACAGAATTTGGGTAAGAGTTACTCTGACCTCAGCTGTCATGTTTATCTCATATCAGAGCCCCAACAGTTTCATGGATCATTTCTCTAGTCTCTGCTGTAGCCACTGGTGGGGGTATAATTTCTAATCTGCATGCCACTGCAATGCCCCCATGAGTCACATAGGCTTCAGTCAGTCACTTTTTAAAACAAGACAATTGTGGGGTTAACTCTTCACAGCCTGCACTGCTTATAGCCTGCTTTGGTGATAATCAACAGGGTGGTCTCCCACAGTGTGATATATTAGTTACATTTAATGAACCTCTATTCTCACATAAGTAAGTAGTGTCCATAGATTACTCAAATGTCCTTCATTTATACTTAGTGCTTCTTTTGTAGGGCTCTATGTGGAATAACACACTATCCTTTTCTCCCTTCATTTATCACTAGTTTCCATCCTCTTCTTGCATCTTTAATGCTTGTTCTTTCTACATCAACTATTTCTGTCTCTCATCTTCTGTTCTTATATATCACTTGACCTCCTTCTTCTTTTCTATTTTCCCCTTTTCTTCGCTCCTGTGTTTCTCCACATCTTCCTGACTCTCTTTTATTCCTCTCTCTCTCTCTCTCTCTCCCTCTCTCTCTCTCTCTCTCTCTCTCTCTCTCTCTCTCTCTCTCTCTCTCTCCCCCCTGTCTCTGTTAGTCATCCCACTCTTTCACCCACTCACGATTTCTATTTCTGCTCCATATATATAGTGGATATAGCGGTGTCTGAGTTTGGGAATTCAGTTCACTCCAGGATTCTGGTCACAAACTGAACTGGAGGAGAACTGAATCAAATTTCTCCATAATGTCAACACTGAAGCTAACCATTGAATTTTATTTTATTCTCATTCAACTCTAGTTGTCATCAGAATCATGGAAAGAATCAAGTTTGTGAAGCAAGGCACCACTTTGGGGATTGAACCCAGGACCTTCTCACTGAGTTACTTCCCCAGCCTCTTTTTGAAATGTTGAGACCAGATCTCACTAAATTTCTAAGTTGTCCTGGCCAGGCTTGAACTTAGGATCCTGCTGCCTCAGCCTCCCAAAGTACAGGTATTACAGCCATGCACCACCAAGCCTGGCTGTATTTGTAATTTTTTTTATTTCTCAAATATCTTATCTATCATATATTTATTCTTCTCCTAAAACATACATAGTACCTATATTTTTGTTTCACCAGTACAGTGCATTCTTTTCTTTGAAGATATTATTTGGAGGGATTTTTTTTTCCCTTAGGCACTCTGTTTTTGCCTATGTTCTCAATACTCCTTTCTCGTGTTTCTTTCTTGGTTTTCACATTAGCTATTTTCTAGTCCTACTCGGCAGTATGTACCTATCCAGTTTTACCTAAGATTTTTACTACAAAGCTGTTTAAAGCCAAGTGTGCAAGGGTAGGACTTGCTAACTAGTGGATATCACTATAGGATGACTTAGCAGTATCTGACCAGTGTTTATGCATCTAAAACAGCAATATCATTGGGTGTTTTTTTGTTTTATAGTTAGAAAAGAATGCTCCATAAGAAATAAATTCTTCAAGTGTCTCTATATAGTTTCTGAGCCTAGATAATAGATTCAGGCACCTACTCACAGAGAGGACCTGAAAGTTTCACCTTTCACCATGCTGACTTTAAAACAAAACCCTTGTTTTCTATGAGGAAATTTACTTTTCTTTCCATTGTGATTGAGGTCTGCAGGTCTAAAACCTATCTTGCCCATTCATCCCAGTGAATAATATCTAATCTTCTTCTAAGTTGAAAGATCCGGCTTTAGCCTGGGTTTCACAGAAGAAGCTTGTTACCACTATGTCAATACAGGGTTTGTGGAGAAAAGTGTGTTAGATGAACCAAGCAGGAAAGATGAGAGAACAAGAGGGGAGGATTAAAATATAAATTAGGCAACTAATAGCCAAAAGCATTCCCAGTACACCAACATTAGACACAGCAAGGAATTCTTTAATGTTTGTGTAATAATTATAATATTAACATGAAAAATGTAACAATATGGAAGTTTTCTGCATATTTCATGAAAATAGTACACATGATAGAAAAGAGACTGTCAAAATAATAAATAATGATCACATAAAAATTTATAGCAATAAGGCAAAGAGAATATAAGATTAGAAAATTAGCAAGATGTGTCAGTTGATCAAGATCCTAAAAAGGCATTTGAGGAAACTTGCATGCCTTTTCAAAATTTCATAAGCTGGGAATAAAGAGCCTTCTGCTCAACATTCTTAAACCAATATTCAACATCATTCTTCTTACCAGTAAAACATTGAAGGCATGCTCATTACAGATAGGAACAAGGTGTCAATGCAGGGAGTGGACACAGCTTAATTTGATTTGAAAATTCAGAAGAGTTTATGAGTTACTTATCTCTGTGCAGGTGAAATTATAAAGTAAGGACCTCCAAGTGTCAACTTCTGATCTTGGAATACTCACCTATTTTTATTAGAGGTACATACTATGACCTCTCCAAGACTTTCTAAAAGTGCAAGGGAAAGTGGTGAGGTAGTGCTCAGGCCTCTCAGGATTTCAGCAAAGTGTTTTTTACAGAGTAGAGTGGGGGACCTGCATGTGTGGATGTCTGAGAGTGTAGCTACAATAAGTCCAGAATGATAGTTGGATTTACACATCCATTCCAGACACTCCTCAAGCCATACTGGGAGTGTGATTAGAGGAGTACCCATGTAATAGGAAAGAAAGTGTTCCTTTTTGGAATTGTGATTAGTTATGGGTAGTATCATGAGTGTTTAAAAGAAGGGTTAGGATAATTTTTGAGGATAATATGGAAAAATCCCAATACCTCTCCTGCGGATTTAAATATAAGACATCAGCCAAGTGGAGCAAGGGCACCACTGTCAAGTGTTGGACAGAACATGACATCTTTGAGTTAGGAATGCTGGGCTCAATGTTACCCATTATTACTGGGGATTTAGCTCAGTGGTTCCGCCACCTACCTCATAAGTGCAAGGACCCGAATTCGATCCCCGGTACCAAAAAAAAAGATTACTCATTATTTGCTAGGTAATTTTGGATAAGTGTCTTAGTTACTTTTCTCACTGCTGAGACAAAATACCTGACACCCCAAGTTAAAGGGGGAAGGGTTTATTTAGCTCAATTTGTAGAGGTTTTAGTCCATAGTCCTGGCTCCAAGGCAGGGTGGCATGGCAGAGGGGAATCACAGAGGAGAAACAGTTCATGGCAGGCAGAAGACAGCAAAAGCAAACAAGCAAAGTAGCAAACCAGCAAGGCAAGAAGAGCAGCTTCTTTCTGACCCATTTTATATTCTATCTAGGCTATCTGGCTTAGGATTGTTGCCAAACCAATTAGTGGACTAATTTAGTAATCACACATCCTTCCTTAATCCCTGCATCACACATTCTAGATCCAGTCACCTGTGAAAAAGGTCCACCTATGGCTGCATGAGGCTTTGGGAGCCATCTAGACACAAGCCATAATAAAAAGTGAATTATCCCTTTCTCCAATAAGTTCAGACTGGCTAATATCTACCTTAAAAATCCCCAGGATCACCTGGAAAGAAAAGCCTCCTTTAACTGAAATATTATATTATTATATTTCTGAAAAACCAAAAGATTTTTATTTGTAGCATTTTATCTTTTGTCACTATAAATGCTGGGGTTTTAAGCATCTGGGGGCCAAGTAAGAGATGAGACCTCAGAGGCCATCATAGTCTATTGTGTAAGGCCACCTGGTAGTATGATTTATAAATTATGGACAGAGATCTTTGTGTTTACCAGTAAATCAGAGAACACAATGCCAAAGGATTTTTGCATACAGGAAGCCAATGACACCACAACCCACAAATTGGGTTCATGCTGCTGAATTTTTTCCATAAGATCCAACCATTTTTATAAGAGTAACAATAATAATGAAAATAATTACCACCTTTTATTGGTGTGTCATATGAAAACTTTTACCTTCAACCCTAAATTTTTGCTCTGAGGCCCCGATAATTTCATAACACCCACTGAAATTGAAGTACTGTATAGAAGCAGAGTATAATTTATACAGCTATGATATTAATAGATCTCTCCTCAGGAAAAACCAAAGAAGCATGAAGTTTAGGAATAGGTCCAGTTAAGTACATCCAAAAGATTGTGTTTTGAAGGATTCTATTTCTAAACATCAACATATTAATTTTTATTTTACTATGATAGCAACTGTGTGCTGCGGGCCGAGCTTGAAGATGGCCCTTCGCCTCCTCTCTACTCCCTTTCTCCTCCATACATTAGAGTCAAACAGACAGTCTGTTTGACTAATATTGTGGACCCTGGATGGCACAGCCCCAGGAGACATTGTGTATCCTTCCCTGTTCCCTTCCTATGCATACCCTCATCATGAAACCAATCACATTATGTTCTGCCTAGGCGATGTAGCACTAGTTTCCCTGCCTTCTCTTCCTGTTTTCTTTCCACTATAAATAAAGTGCATGTTGTGCTCCAGGCAGCCATTAGGTCCTGAAAAGCTATGGTTCCACCTGGTCCCAAACTTAAAGATTAGTTGTGGTTTCTTCATTTCTTCTTCATCTCCCACCATTCTCCCCGGCTTCGAACCCTACCCTGTGTGGGTCGTGGTAGCTGCATTAACTTCATTCCCCAAGTATGAACACACTGGCAAGACAGATATGTAAACTTAAGTTCAAAAAGTGAAAGATGACATGCCAACAAAAGAACTTTTAAAATAAATCTGGTTTACCTAGTGCTATCTCAGTTGATACATTGGATTCTAGAGAACTTTTTCTATCTAACTGCCACTAGCACTTAGTACAGTACATCTAGTCTTAGCAAAGACTAGATCAAAATGAGCACTCACCACTTGCAGAAGAGAATGGCAAGGGCAAGCAGGATGAAATGACTGCAAGATAAATAGTAATTTTACTTTGAAGAATACTTTGAATAAACAAACTATCAAGATCATTTGAGTAGATAGATAGTAGATATTGTTCAGCTTCATATAATTTTTTAGAATTAAAGTCTGGAAACACATTTGCAACAAATCTAAAATGTTTACACATTTGGCGATTCATTTATTTTGTTCTACAGAGAAAAATTTTATTTCATTTTGCTGTCATGTTTTTAAACCAATGTACATAAAAATTTAGCAATATAGTACCTACTCTTTGTAAAAGTTATTTCATACTGTTCTGATGAAGTAAGTGAAATTATTCTGTTCTATTCTCCATATTAATGTTCCTCCAAAAGGTATTTTATTTTAACTTGAAAGTATTTCACCTACATTTCATGTATTCTTTTTAAAAATAATAACTTCAATACTGAAGCAAATTTCTTCTGTGATAGAAAATGAGGTAATATTCTACTCTGGAAGACTGAGCAAGTACCTTAAAATTATTTTTAATTTAAAGATAGATTTTACATGGGTAAGTTTGTGTGAAATGAATGTTATTCAAAATAAAGGCATTATAATTTGTTCACAGCTATAGAAATAAAAGATTGATAATTTAAAATATTTTCTTTATTTTTTACTCAGATTTTTCTAAATCAAAGAGAAAAATATAGTATATTTACTCACAGGAAGAAATCTCATCCACTATAATCTCCTTATGTTAATTACACAATAAGCATATTCTACTATGAATTCTGGCTGCCTACATTCTATTATTGGATCAACTTTAGTAAGAATCTTTATCACAAATATTCACATTAGCTCAACATACAATGAGTTCAGATATCTCCCTATGGTTTCAAGAAATTAAATTCCAGTTATAGACTCTTTGTCCCCTAGAGATTTTCTGTAGCAGACACCTCATTCAACATCAGTAACAGAATGCTGCATACCTTCCTAGTAAAAACAAAACAAAACAAAACAAAACAAAAACCTTAGCATATAAGGTCATTAGATTTTTACACTGCACATTAATTTTAATTCGATTATTTTCTGTATTATTCGGCTTTCCCTAGCTGGGGCAAAATACCTGATACCTGCAACTTGAAGGAGGAGAGGTTTATTTGACTCATGGTTTCAGAAGTTTCAGTCCATGGTTGTCTGGCTCCAAGGCAGAAACATCCTGGTGGAGGGCTGCAGCAGAAGAAAATGGCATAACTTATGGTAGTCAGAAACAGAGACAGGGAAGAGACCAAGAAGGAGATATACCCTCCAATGGTGCACCACCAGTGACCAACCTCCTAACAACACATTCAGCTATGAACTCAATGGATTAATCCACTAATGTATATAGCACTCCCGTGACATAATTGCCTTTCAAATGCCCTGCTTTGAAAACGTGAGACTTTCAGGGAACATTTCAAGTGTAATCCATAACAGTATTAGTTGTTTTACTTATCCTCAGGCCTTGTGCAAAATCAAAGTTTAAACTGAATAATTATCTATCTATCTATCTATCTATCTATCTATCTATCTATCTATCTGATTATCTCATGGATTGTGACCAGTAAAATTCTCTTTAACAAGAATGAACAGCAAACACAGCTTGAATTGACAAATACAAAGCATGCTTTTGTTTTGTTTTTCCACTAGACCTGAATATTACTACCTTTCTAAATATTAACCACTGATACTCAATATACTTCATACCTCTTTTAGTTCTCTTCTTATATTGCTGAGGCTAAGAAGCCTGGGAGCTATACTTTCTGAATTCCCTTGCAACAGATAAATTAGGGGTTTCACCAATGAATCACACCCAGGAATATGTCTTTGTAGCCATCTTTGCCTAACACTGCTATCCTCCTTCCTGAATGCCACGATGGAGCTGTGAAATCTGCATCACATTTCTGCAGGTGGCTGACTTGGCCAGCAGCACCTCTATTTCTCCCTAGTGGTAATCCTAAAACTAGTGACTTTTGCCTCATTTGGGCTTTCAGTGGTTTTGAAAACACATTAATTCTAACCTAGAGTGTCTTTTTTTCATTATTAGACCTTAAACACAATGATCCTGGAAAATTAGTAAGTACTGAGTAAAATGTAGTATCACAGAAACAGGACACCTAGAAAGGAACATTGAGCTAAGCTAGAGAAGCTAGCATTAAGGAAGAGTTTACTATCTAAAAAGGCTCCAGAGAAATTAAGATAATGAGCAAGATGAATGAATTCTGATCAGGATGAATTGGTAGATTCTCTATCCATTTATATTGCTTGTAGCATGAGCAGCCCATGTCTACAGAAAATAAAGGCCAACAAGTTAACCTTACTACCTTCAATTCCAAGCAGATTTCCACTCAGGGACCCCTCATATTCCCTATTCATCTGGCAGGATTTGCCAGCCCCCGAGTGAGTCACTTAACCTGAAAATAATTCCACCACCTAATCAGGAAGTTGTGGTTAAGTGATTTCTAGTATATGAAAGCACCCAGCACACAGCATATCCAAAATAAGTCTCAAGTGCCCAGAAAGTCTGTAAGTTATCCTGAATAATGAATTTTAGCATTTATTGAAAACTTGACTGGCGTATGAAACTAGGAAATTGAGATCTGGCTCTTGCCACCACTTCCCATGCAGAAAGTAAGGCAGTGGGATGCTCTTTAGCTCTTAAAACCCATATATCTTTTTTTTCACTTGCAACTAAATCTGACAGTGCAGGTTATTCCCTTCATTTTTTACTCTGTGTAATATTAGTTATTTTAAGAATGTAGAGATAAGACAGAGCAAGTACATTATAGTTCCCAATATGCCCATAAAATGTGTGCAGAATGCCTCGAGCAACAGCGTGAAGATTCTAAAAGTAAATAATAGCTGGTAAATTAGATAATAAAACCAGAATTTCAAATACTATCAAGCCTATAAGTACTTTAGCGCTTTTTGTTGTTGTTGTTCTCTAATATTCTTCAGCCTGGGCTCTGAAGGAGAGATAGTCCTTGACAAGAAAGTGAGAGCTATAGAAGGCTTCTAGTTTGGGTTTAAACTTGAGAAGAACTTAAAGTACTCAGAAAGAGTAAACTCATAGCTTTCTTTTTCTTTTCTTTTTTTTTTTCAGTGCACTTGCATCCAACCCCATAGGAGTAGCAGTAGGACAGCAACAATAAGTGAGGAACAAGAAGCCTTCTCTCTGTTCAGAGTACTTGTCTCAAGAAAGTAGGCTACACTCCCATTGCTTTTTGCTCTCTGATCTCCTGCTTCTTACCTCATACTGAATGTAGCTGTGGCAAGGGTGCAGCAGAGCCGGGCAAACACAGCCCTGGCTTTGTGGCTGCAAGACTGATAGTGGAGCCGTGGGAAAACAGAAAGTAAAAGGTAGACTGTGGAGAGAGGGAAACTTGCATAAGTGAGCCCTGCAAGTGAGCTCACGCCTGGGCTGTACATGCACATCTCTAGTCCTGAGGAGTTCACTAACTAAGGGACAGAGAACAAAGGGGCACAGTGCTTCCCAGGTCACAGACTGGCCTCTGGGTGGCACACAGTCAAGATAGATGACCCAAAGAGCACTGCAGAGGCTTCAAGGTGCAGCTGACCTTGAAACTTTCAACAATAGAAGGCTAGTTGAACCTTGAAACACAAGTCCAGCCATGTTGATTGCCCAATAAAAGAAGATAGCAACATTCCCCCATAAAATTTAAACAAGGGCCACAGTTTTATAATTTTTAAAATATTCAGGATAGAATGAAGAATTACTCAGCATGAGAAGAAACCAGAAAACCTCAACTCACAAAGAAAAATACAATTAACAGATGTAGTGCTAAAAAGACACAGATGTTAGACTTTTCTGACAAACACTTTAATGCCACTGTTATAAAAAATGCCACAGAAAGTAAGGTCAAACTCTCCTGGCATGAAAAGAAAGATAGTCTCAGAAAATAAATATAAAATTTAAAGACAAACCAAATGGAAATTTTAGAACAAAAAGTGTCATAGCTAAAACAAGGAAGTTTACTGGATAAACTCGGTAGTAAAATAGAGGTGATAGAGGAAAGAGCCACTGAATTTGAAGGTAGATCAGTGGAATTATCTAGACAACAATGGAAAGAAAAAAATACGGAAAAGAAAAAGTTGGGAGAGACTCAGAGAGCTAAGTGACAGTCCCAAAATGTCTGGCACTCATATTAGTAAAAGGCAAAAGATTTATACGATTTGAAGAGAAACCTGAGTATGGCATTCATGTTAGTGCAGAACCAGAAAGACAAGATAAATATATAGTACAGAAAAACTATTAGAAGAACATATATTTGAAAAAAAGTTACGATATATGGTGAAAGACACCAATCCATGTGAGAAGCTAAACAAACAGCCTGAACATAAAAATCAACACCCAAACAAAGCATTCTAACCTACTATTATTAAACTTCTGTAAATGAAAGATAAAGAAAATGTACTGAAAATAACATTACAAACAGTGCATCACATCTAAAGAAACAAAAATTTGAGCAATTGGATTTTTCATTAAAAATTATGGAGTAGCAACAGAAGAAAGTAACAGAATTATTTTCAAGTTCTGGAAGAATTATCAATTATAATTCTGTAGGCAGCAAAAATGTCTTTCAGGAAAGAAGAATAAGTAACGACAGGCATTGATGAAAGAATATTAACAGTTTCTTGCTAGCAGACCTGAACTAAAAGAATTATCAGAGAATAGATGGAAGAGAAGAGAAAAGAGAGAAATGACACCAAAAGGAAACTTGACACTCTAATGAAAAAGAGCAACATAAATAGTGAATATATAGTTAACTATAATAGACTACTTATTTTCTCTTGAGCTTTTAAAAATTTGTTTGAAAGCAAAATTTATATTATCTGGTAGATTTTCAAGTATGTAGATGTAATATATTGGACCACAACAACATAAAGGAAGGAAGGTAAAAATCTAATTGCAGGTATCACTTTTATATTTCACCTGAGGCAATAAAATATTAATTGTAAATAGATTATGAAAAGTTAAGAATATACATTATAATCACTCAATCTGAAGTCTATACAGATATAATAGAAATACAATGGATAAAAATTAATACCAAAAAATTCATACAACCAGAAAGAAGGCAGAAAAATCAAAACAAGAAATATGTAGAGGTACTAGCAGAAAATAAGAATAATAAAATCGAAGAACCAAATTTTTAAAAGGTCAATACTGATTAAGTCTAAATGGTCTAAACACACCAATTAAAATACAATAGATTGTCAGCGTGACAGTTAATCTTGATTTTTGACTTGGCCAGATTGAGTGATTCCTAGGAAATTAGTAAAGTACCCTTCTGGATGTATCTCTGAGGATATATCCAGAAATATTTGCCATGTAGTCCAGCAAACTGAGAGGGGAAGATCTTCCCTGATTGTAGGGGGCAATGTCGAATAGGCTTAGAGTCTAGATGGGAAAAGGGGAAGAAGGGGGAAGTCAGTCTCTGCTTGCAAGCTTGATTCCACTTGAGCACATGTGTCTTCTGTGGCTTTCATTACCGATGGACATCAGGCACCAGCTTCTTCAGACTTTCAATGAGGAATCATATCAGTAACTCTCCAGGGAGCTTCTGGGGCTTTATTGCTCTTCTCTGTATTCCAGACCTTAGAGTGGGTACCATAGCCAATAGGCTATAATTGGATGCTGGGGTAGCCGAGGCCAAGTAGTAGCCCTCAACCACCAAAAGCAAAGTGAGAATACTTACTATAATGGACAGCAGAGGAAAGGAAGTGATTGAAATGGTCTGACTTATATAAACTTATAGCATGGCTAATTAGTCATGGTGTTCCCAGAAGTAAAATAGATAGAAGCCTGCTAAATTTTCACTGGATCTGTGTAAGACAAAAAATGTCAAGGCAATTGAATTAAAGTCTATCTCAAATCATAGGAACACAAAATTATCATTCCTCCAAAAATTCCCAGATTTGAACTAGTTTACAGACCCAGAACCCACTGAATGAAACAGTGACCAGGTCCACTTGAGGAAGGAGCCTAGTACATCAACAAAAAATTGTCTTCTTAATGTTTCTCCAATTCTTCCCCAAAGGGAACTAGGACCTTTCACTTGGTATCTGTACACTGGGAAAAAGGAAATAAACAAGCCTTTCTGGGATTACTGAGCACTAGTTCTGAACTGATGTTGATTCTGGGAGCTCCAAGACATCATTCTGGCTCTCAAAGCAGAGTAGGGTTTGTGGAGTTCAGGAGATCAATGGAGTTTTAGCCAAAATCCAGTTCACAGTGGGATCAGTGGGTCCTTGAATCCATCATGTGGTCATTTCCCCCATTCCAGAATGCATAATTGGGATACACACAGTTAGTACTTGGCAGAATCCCTATATTGGTTCCTTCACCCTTGCAATGAAGGCTATCATGGTGAGAAAGGCCAAATAGAAGCCATTAAAGTTACAGATGAAAAAAGTAACCTGAAAAAATAGTAAGTTGGAAACAATAGCATATCCCTTGAAGGATAGCAGAAATTAGCATCAACATGAAAGACTTAAAATATGCAAAAGTAGCGGTTCCTACCATATCCAACCTTTTTCTTTCTTTCTCTTTTTTATGTTTTTTGATTTTTTGAAAGGGGTTCACCATGTAGTTCAGGTTGCCCTTGAACTCACTATATAGCCCAAGCTGGCCTCGAACTTGCAGTGATTCTCCTGACTCAGCCTCTCAACTGCTAGGATCACATCCCTGCTTAACTCTCCTATTTGGCTCATGCAGAAGAGGAATGGATCTTGGAGATCACCATCAATTACTATAAATTTAATTATTGACTTCAATTGTAGTTTCTGTACCTGATGTCGTTTCTTTGCTTGTGGAAATTAACACATTTACTGGTAGCTGATACACAAATGCCTTTTTCTACATACCTAACCATTAGGCCCACTAGAAGCAATTTGTTTTCAGCTAGCAAGGCGAGCAATCTACCTTCACTATCCTTCCTCAGAGCTATATCAACTCTCCAACCCTGTGTCATAACTTAGTTCACAGGAATTCTGATTGTTTTTCCCTTCCACAAGGTATCAGACTGATCTATTACATTGATGGTGTTATGCTATTTGGACCAAGAGGTAGTAAATAATTCTAGTCTTGTTGACAAAGCATTTACATATCAGAAGTTGGGAAATAAATCCAACTAAAATTCAATAACCTTCTACCTCAGTGAAATTTCTAGGAGTTGAGTGATGTGGAGCATGCCAAGATGAAAGATAAATTATTCCCCTTTCTACAATCAAGAAATAAGTATAATGCTTAATGGGCCTTTTTGGATTTTGGAGGTAACACATTTATTGTATTATTCCTTTCCATTTACCAAGTGTGTTGGGAAGCTGTTAATTTTGAGTGGAGCTCGGAACAAGAGAAGCTCCACAACAGGTCAAGCTCTGCTTTGCCATTGGGCCAAGTGGTCCAACAGACCCAAAAGCACTTTAGTGTCAAGGGGAGTTAAGGATGCCATTGGAGCCTCTGGCAGGCCCTCAGAGGTGAGTCACAACAGAGCCCATTAGAATTCTGAGGTATCAGAATTTGCAGATAGCTACTCTTCCTTTGAGGAATAGTTCTTGGTCTGTTCCTGTGCCTTAGTGGAAACTGAGCCCTTGACATGGAATACTAAGTCACCATGTGACCTGAGATGTTTATTGTGAACTGGGTGTTAACCTGCGCACTAAGCCATAACATCAGAAGCGCACAGCAACAATCGATGATCATCAAGTGGAAATAGTATATACAGGTCCCAAAGGCACAAGTAAGTTACATGAAGAAGTAGTCCAAATGCCCATGATTCTTACTTCTTACACTACCTTCTGTACCCCAATGTACATGTGTACCCTCATGAGATGTACCCATGAACAGTTGACAGAGAAAGAGAAGACTGGGTCCTGTTATTTTTTAGTAATATTCAGGCTCCACTCAAATGTGGACAATTGTAGTATTACAATCCCTTTTTGGGACAACTCTGAAGGACAAAGAAAATCAAAGTAAAAGAAAATCCTCACAGTGGGTCTAACTTCAGGGTGTGCACTTCGTCATATATTGTGCTTAGAAGAAAAACTGGTCAGTTGTGCAACTATATACCCATTATCAGGCTGCAGTTGATGATCTAATTGGATGGTCAGAAACTGGGAAGGAAAATGACTGGAAAATTGGTGACAAAGATATTTTGGGTAGAAGTATGTTGATAGAGCTCTCTAAATGGGCAAATGATTTAAATGTATTTTTGTCCCATGTAAATACTCACTAAAAGGTGACCTCAGCAAAAAAGGACTTTAATCAAGTGAATGGGTGACACCAGTCAGCACCTTTCCTCAGAATCCCCTTTCATTGCCCACTGAGTTCATGAACAAAGTGGTCATAGTACCAGGGACCGAGATTATGCATGGGCTAAAGACCATGAACTTCCACTCACCAAAGCCAACCTGGCTATAGCCTCTTCTGAGGGCCAATCTTCCAGTAGCAGAGACCAATACTGAGCCCCTAATATGGCACAGTTTTCTGGGATAATCAACCAACATTATGGTGGCAGGTCAGTTATATCAGAACACTTTCATCATAGCAGGGGCAATACTTATTCTTATTGGAATAGACACTTATTCTTGGCATGGATTTGCCTTCCCTGCACTTATTGCTTCTGCACAAACAGCAACCTATGGACGTACAGAATGTCTTGTCTATTATGGTGTTCTGTGACACATTGCTTCTGGCCAAGGAATGCACTTTATGGCCAAAGAAGTACAGCAATGGGCTCATGCTCAAGGATTCCACTAGTCTTATCATGTTCCCCATATCTAAAAGCAGCTAGACTGATATAACTGTAGAGTGGCCTTTTGAAGATACAGTTACAGCCACTGCTAATTGGCAATACTTTTCAGTGCTGGAGAAATTTTTTCTGAAGAGTGTATATGCTTTGGATCAGTATAAAATCTATAGTACTGTTTATTCCATAGCTAGGAGTCTTGGATCCAGGAATCAAAGGTTGGAAATGGAAATGATACCATTTACCCACTAGCAAAATGTTTGCTTCCTGTTCCTGTGCTCTGCTAGCTTAAATGTCTTAGTTTCAGAAGGAGAAGGTTTAGATCAGGAGCAACAACAATGATTCTACTGAACAGGAAGTTACAACTTGTCCATGGCCATTTTGTGTTCCTCATACCTCTGAATCAACAAGCTAGAAAAGGAGTTATGATGTTGGTGAGGGTGGCTGATTCAGACTACCAAGGGGAAATTGGGCTACTATTCCAGAGTGGAGGTAAGGGAGAATATGTTTAGAGTACGGGAGATCACTTAGGGCATCTCCTCTTGTCACCATACCCTGTTATTAAGGTCGATGAGAAATTACAATGATCCAACCCAGGCAGGATGAAAATGCCCCAGTCCTTTCAGGAATGAAAGAGTGGTTAAAACTACCAGGTAAAGCACCAAGGCCTGCTGAGTTGCTTACTGAAGGCCACAATAATATAGAATAGCTAGAAGAAGGTAGTTATAAATACCAGGCACAATGACATGACCAGTTACAGAAACGAAGATTTTAACTGTCATGAGCATTTTTACCTATTTTGTTAAAAATGTTGGCACATAGGGCCAGGGATTTAGCTCAGTGGTACTGCTGCCTGCCTCGCAAGTGCAAGGTCCTGAGTTCAATCCCCAGTACTGAAAAAAAAAATGTTGGCACATATATACACATATATTAAGCAGATATCTCTATTCTTTCCTTGTATTCTTGTACCATGTTACATACTATTGATTATCTTAATATAAGTACTTAAATATTTTAAAATCTACATTGTAGTATTTAAATTATGGGATGTCAGGAAAACATAAGCATCACCTAAGTGTGTTGTGTGAGTCTAGGTTTGATGGTGATTAAATAAAATAGGACCCTATCAAAAAACTGTGCTGCTTGATGCTTTTGTTTAAGATATAACTTTCAAGAGTTCTTAAGATTTAGACTTGAATAAAATTTTGATTTTTGTCAGATATGTGGGCAAGAATCATAAAGGGAAAAGATTATCATCAAAACAAAAGCAGCATTATTGTGAACTTTTTTTGTTTCTAAACACAGTTTTCATTTAAGCATTGGCCATTTGGATGTGGAAAATAAACAAACAGTCCTTTCTAGTAGTTTGTGCCACCCTTACCCTATATGGAGACTCCAGCCTCCTCAGTCTTCAGACTCTGGCCTGAGCTTTTGCAATACTAGGTAGGGCTTGTTATTTGGAAGGAGGTAGAGGAGAAGGTCATGAGCTGTATGCATAGTCTCAAAATTAGTCTTCTTTCTAACTCATTAATTCCTTGCTCAATCTCCCACTGTCTTTCCAGTGAATTCTGGAGAAAGTCAAAATTCTTTAAACTGGCTTTCTTCCAAAGAAAACTAACTGTGCTGTCCTTTGGGGAGCTCATGTTCATTTGGAACTTTGTTCTGTTTCTCCTGCTGCTTCTGCAAACCTAAGAGTCTGAGATTAATTTTTTTTCTTCTTCTCCTCCTTCTCCATCTCCTCCTTCTTCTTTTCTACATCTTATCCATCCTGCTTCTTTGAAAACCTGGTCTTGTCTATATGGGTCATATTATTTTTTTCTTTTCATTTTTTGTAGCCCTTGCATATACCTACCAAAATGAAAGGTACAGACTGTCTAATGTTAATCACCTATTGTCTGTGCATATCTTGGGCCTAAATATGGATGTTACAGACTTAGAGGCCACAATCTCTGGCTTAAGCAAAACAGTTGAACTTTCATCTTAGCAAAATTCAAAAGCAAATGTCAGTTTACTTGTGAATGCTCTTCTAGCACATGGATAATATTTTTCCTTTGTATAGTCACATTCATGCTACTGCATCGCTTATGTACTGATTAAGACCTACTCCCGTGTGGAGGGTGAAAGTGATGCCTTCTCTGTTACATCATAGGAAGTTGGCAATATGAGCATCATGGCTCATATTTGTATTTAAATGGAAGATTAGTATTATAGACAAAGAATATTGGTGAACAGATTTTTAAACAGATTTTTTTTTACAGATGTTTTTGTTAACAAATGTGAATCACCTCTTAATAATTGGCAATATAATTTTTCTAGATTCTCTAAGGCATTTGTTATGGTTTAGATTGAGAATATCCCCCCAAAGACTGGATGAGCTCATAGCCAAGGCTTTTGGAAGGTGATAGAGTCATGGAGGTTTATGGCTGACTTGCTGCTGGAAAGTGGGGTCTGGTGGGAAGAGGCGTGTCACTAGGGAAGTGACCTGGAAGAAGGTGTCTCCCTTCTCAGCTCCTCCCTTCAGTCTCACCTTCCTGGCTGCCATGACATGAGCAGCTTTCCTTCAGCCAGGCCCTTCCGCCATACCTTTTCTGTGGTTAAGCCTGCCGAATGTGGACTGAAACCTCTGAAACTATGAGCCAGAATAAACCTCTTCTCCTTTAAATTGTAGGTGTTGAGTGTGTTGTCCTAGCAACAAGAAAAATGAATGAGATAACATTTTAGATGGCATAAAATATGCTGAATACAATTTGTATTAAGGAAACTTTAATGCATTTATTGTACTTAGATCCAATTTTTTTAATATCAAGGAAATATTTAAAACAATGAGCTTTTAATAAAAGTAGGTGTTTTAAGAATGCTAATTGTATTACATTAGACATCACAGACGCATATAAATAGTAAAAGACATCATCCCCTCAACCCAGAGACAATCACTGTGAATAATTTAGTATAAGAACTGGCAAGCCACAGCCCATCATTGATATTTTGCAAATAAATTTTATTAGAACACAACCACAGCCATTCATTTATGTATTTCTGTGTCTTATTTCATACTGTGACAGTGAAGTTGAAAAACTGTGCCAGAGGTAGTACAGCCATCAAAGCCTACTACACTGTACTTTGTTATACCCCTTTATAGAGAGTTTGCCGCCTCCTAATTTAGGATGGTATATTCACTTCCTTTTCTGTGTGTGTGAAAAATATACATATGCTTAAAAATCTTGTTGAAATGTAAATTACACAACCATACTTATAAAACTCGATGACTTTTCACAAAATAAACATCACCAGATAACCAACAATTTGCTCAAAAAATATACTGATATGAGAAGCGCAAAAGGCCCTTTATTTCCTTTTCCTGCCACTACCATCCCTTAAAAATAATGTTCTTCTATTCAACCTATAGGTTAATTTTGCCTGTCTTTGAACTTTATATAAATGGAATTACACATTGTATGTTCTGTACCTATTTTCTTCTGCGTGACATTTTGTTTTGAAAAATATTAATATTGTTGCTTATGACAATACTTTTAAGAATTCTCATTGCATACAGTAGTAGAGTATTCTGCTTGATAAAATGTCACACTACTTATCCATTACACTGCTGGCAAACCTTTGTGGCATTTTCATTTTTGGGCTATTATAAATAAATAAATATAATGCAGAAAAAAACATTTACATGTCTCATTGGGTATATGCAGGCATTTTTCACATATTTTTAAAAAATTCTTAAATTTTATTGTTTTCTAATTGACACGATATTCATACTTATTTATGGTACAAGTACTGTAATTTGATACCCATGTAAATATGAGGAGATCAAATTAGGACAATTAACATTTCTATCTCAAATATTATCATTTTTATGTGTTTAGAACTTTTAACTTCTTTCTCTTCTAGTTTTAAATTTATAATCAATTGTTATTGCCTAGAGCTGCCCTGCCATGCTATTAGAGCTACATTAGAGCTACTTTCCCCCTAAATGCACCTTCTTTATGGTTTTACTACCCTCTTCCTTCTCTCCTTCCTAGCCTCTATTGATTACTATTCCACTGTCTACTTCTATAATCAACTTTTTAAACTACCACAAAAGAGGGAGAATGCACACTATTTGTGTTTCTGGGCTTAACTTATTTTACATGATATAAGACCTTCTGTTCTACCTATATTATCACAAATGACAGGATTTCATGCTTTTATGGATGAATTATATGTGTGTGTTTGTGTGTGTGTTTGTATGACACTTCTATATCCATTCATCCACTGATGTATGTCTTGGTTGATTTTATGTCTGGGTATTATGAATAGTGCTTCAATAAACATGGGAGTGTAGGTATCTCTTCAATATAATGATTTCAATTCCTTTGGATATATACTTGGTAGGGGAGTTGCTGGATCATAGGCATTAAGAAGAGCTAGAATGTCACACAAAAGGCTCATATATTCAGAGGTGTGGCGGAAAGTCACTGGGTTGTGGAGGCGCTACACTCATTAATGGATTAATCCACTGATGAATCTATAGCTCAATGTGCTGTTAGGACATAGGGCCAGTCAGTCACTGGGGTTTGGGAACCATTGAATGGGTCACTAGGGGTGTGACCTGGAAGGGTGTAACTCTCTCTGTTTCCTGGCTGCCATGATGTGAGCAGCTTTCCTCTGCCAGACCTTTCCAACATACCCTTTCTTCCTTAGAGCCAGCTGAGTACAAACTGAATCCCATAAAACCATGAGCCAAAAATAAACCTCTTCTCCTTTAATTTGTGGCTGTCTGGTATTGTGTCCAGGGACAAAAGTGACTAAAGCAATCTGGCAGTTCTATTCAGTTTCAGGAGACTCTCCATACTATTTTCCATAATGATTGTACAAATTTACATCAGCACCATGATTGCATATGAGTTCCCTTCATCCATATATCTTCCCCATTTCATACAGACTTTTTTGAAACTGTTGAATGAACATCATGCTCTGCAATAACTTTTTGTACCACGTCCTGTTGAGCTCCCTTTGTCTGTAACAACTGCAGAATAATCAGTTATACAGTGTTCTAATACATCTCCCTCTTGTTGGTCATTTAGTCATGCAGCAAAGACTGCTAGATGTTTCTCAGAATATTTTCCTTCCCTTTCTGCATTTTTATTGAGGCACATGTCTGCACAGAAAAACTATGGCATTTTCCAATCTCCCTTGCAGCTAGATGTAGCTATGTTACTAAATTCTGTAGGTGGATGTAGGTAAAACCACTACATGGTAAATTCCAAGGTCCTTCCTGAAGAGACAGAATACTTCCATACTTTGCTCCTTCTCATTCTGTTGCCTGGAGTATATGCTGCCCTCTTACATTTTTAAACTGAGGCCCACATACCAGATATAGAAAGCCTGGCTCTGGCTTAATGCATTACATATATCCTGGGCTGCCTACTACAATTTGGAAATAAAAGAGATGTGAATAATCATCTCATTTTCACTACAAATGTTTTATGCCACTTGTAACTGCAATAAATCACAACTTATACCAGTTAGTTTCCAATTTTTGCTATTGTACACTATGCAGTAGTGGACTTCATTCTATGTATACTTATAATATCATGTGTATATTTTGTATTTGAAAAAATTACTACAAGTGAAATTGGTTGCTCAAAAGTTAAGAACACTTTAAACTGTAGATATGGACACATACTCCTCCCAAATTACATCACCAGAGATCTTATGAGCGACATTTCCTTCTGAAATACAACAGGTGTCAATTTGTCAAATTTCTTATATTTAAATAAATTAAAACAAAACAAATTAAAACAAAGGACCAAATGGGTTTTCTTTTTCATAGTTTTGCTATAGAAAGGAAAGTGAGGAAATTTTCCTTTGAAGTTACTTCTTTTTCTTCTTTTGCGACTTGTATATTTAAATACTTTATCATTCTTTGGATTGTAGATGCTCTTTAAATTAACTTTATTTCCTTCTTGAGACAGGTTCTTGCTGTGTATTTCAGGGAGACCTTGAACTCACTATGTAGCCCTGGCTGGCTCAGACTCATGGCAACCCTCCTCCCTCTGATTCTTGATTGCTGAGATTACAGGGGTATGCCAACATGCCCGGAATAATTAACTAACATTTATAATTTAGTTTGTCCTTTACTTTTATTTTTACTTGGGTTATATTTTTTGACATTTTATAATCAGATCTTTCCTCAGCCTTACAAGATATATAATATTTCTCTACATTTCTCTTCCAAGAGAAATTTAGAGTAAAGTGTCTAAGTTCCAAAAATATACAATTAAGAATTTAATTAAAATTTTATTAACCTAGATAATAGCTGTTTTCATCCATTGTGATGGTATCTGTCCATTAATTAATTCTTATAATCTAAGTAACATTTTGTATAATAATCCATATAAGTTATGCTCATTATTTTTAAGCATGTAAGTAAGGCTAGCTCATGAGAATTTGAGGGTTTTTAAAATCTTTTTCTATTCCTTTAACTCATTATTTTTATTACTATTTATTTAATTTTCTGCAACTTTTATCAGTGGCAAATAATTTATGTTCAATTCTAATATATATACTTTATTTTTCTTGTCATATTGCATTGGGAATAGAACTAGAACAACAGTGAACAATATCAGTGAAAATAGTCATGCTTTCTCCCTTACTAATGAGAATTCCTTTATTAATTATGATGCTTAATCTAGAATTTCAATTTTTAAAGTTAAATTAAGATAAGGTTAAAAAAATTCTTCTTACTTTAAGACATTTTTAGTGTAGCCTGTGACCATCCAAAACTAAATTATCCCCACTACTTTAATTAGGTATCTTATTATTAGTCCAGTTACCTAGAAGACTTACTCAACTTTTTTTCCTTTTCCGTACAACCCCCATTCAGGATGCCAGAAAGTACTTTTATTTTTTCTCTTTTCCTCTCTACCATTCTAGGAAGCTTTCAAGTCTTAACTGTGCTGGCCACAAACACCACTAAAAATATTGTAGGTAATAGTTATAGTCTCACATTTCCAAATTCTGGGATCAAAATCTCATTCCATGGATCCAGAATAATGCTATCAGCTGGTACTTTATTTAGTTCATGTTGGAAGAGCCTACCTCAAATCTTGAGACAGAAATTGGAAATGATTATCCTGGAAATACTGTAGAGTTCAATAGCCTGGAAAGCTCTGTTACAGACAGCAATGTGCTTTGGAAATGACATTGAAGTCATAAAGAAAATATTTTGGCCCTTCTGAGGGATGTTCCAGGAACTAGTTTGAGTGTTATCTTAGCTGCACAACTTTTTCAGGTCAGCAAAAAGGTCAAAACATTGGCCAGAGTTCAGAATGAACATGCATTTGAGATTTGTGAGGATAAGTCAGATCTAGAGTTGAGATGAACAGACCTTAGAGTTTCTGGCCATAATTCTTGTGTTATTGATACCATATGATGGCAGTGACATTCAATGGTGTAAGTGCAGTACTTGCTGCCAAGACACAAAAACTTGTACGAAGCTTTCTGTTTTTTGGCCACTCATGTAATGAAGATCTAATTTTAGTTATTTTCATTTCTTATCCCTCTAAGGGCCTTGTCATTCCTCCTTTCAACCACTAGTTATTTCAGGTCAAAATGGTGAAGCAAACATCCTTTAAGTGTTCAGAAATTATCTTCTTTAAGATTACAAGAAGGTGGGAAGTGACCTTTTGACTTCTAATTTATCCCCAAGGTGAATCTCCCTTCTTTATTTTTTCTAAGAAATACCACAATAATATACCTTGTCAGAGCTGTTTGTGGAATTTGCTTTCTACTGAAGCTGTAGGAGCCTCTTTCTAACTCAGAGTCCCAGAAAATCTTTTCTGTAGGTGGCAAATTCTTTCTCCCTGCCCTGTGAAGATCGAAGATTAACTTGCATTCACTTGCTAAGGATAAATTAAGTACTCAGAATAGCCTAGTTGCATTGATGGTTTGAATTCAATTAGTGGCAACCAACAACCACTGGCACTCATACTTATGCCAGCAATTGGCTTATTCCTGAATGCCCATGATTTGGTTTTGTGTTGTTAAACTGGTAGTTAATTGATTCTGACTTGCTATCCAGAATGCCTCCTATCCTTTTGAGGACTAGAACCATCTGGTTGGCTCATTTGGTTTGAGTTAGAAAGGTCTCTAATCTTTAAGCATATCAGTTCAAATACAGAATCCAGAGATGAGATGGAAGACTGAAGAGTGGCCAGGAGCTGGGCCATCTAGTGGGATATTGAGTTAGGCATCTCCCAGAAATAACCATTTCACAATGTGCGGTAAGATATCTACATCTTTGTTGTATTTATTTATTCTCATCAAGCAGGAAATTATTGCATCACATTTTATTATAGTTTGGGGCTATATCAAAAAGTTGCTTAATACAATATTTAACAAAAAAGGTAATGTGCTACAAGTGTCCTTTCTGTAGATGCGATAAAGAAAGCAATGTATAACTGCCTCTTCTTGCTAGCATCCAAGGACATGAAACTCAAGCAGCAACTGATCAGCCATTTGCTGTGTCCTTACTGACTGCATAAGTAAACTGCATATGCATTGTGGAAATGTTGAAAAGTATAAAACAGATAAATTCACTTATCTCACAACTCACTCACTGCAAGTGTATTACAAAGCCAAATGGTCCTATTGCAACTGCTACTGCTGCATAACAAACCACCCCAATCCCAGGGGCATAAGCATGTATTTATCAGAACATTTGTGTTCCCAGGCTTTGTGAGTCAAGAATTTAATCTGCATGCTGGTGGCTTATGTCTGTCCCTGGTGCACCACATCTGGGGCATTAAGTGGGGAGGAGGTGTGTGACACTGCAGCAGATGGGACTGAGGTCATCTGGCTTCCTCTCTGCTCACATGTCTGATAGCTGATGTTGATTGTTGGCTGGGACCTCTGATAGACTGCTAGCCAGGTCACCTATACGTGGCCTCTACACATAGACTAGTTTGCCTTGATCATAGGTTATATAGCACCTGGATGCTAAGATGGTAAGACAGAGGTATGAGGTGTTCTTATAGCCTTAGAAAGCACATGGCATCACTTCTATTATAATCTATTGGCTGAAATGGTCACAAACTCTGCCCTACTTGATACTATATGTATTCCTTTGGCTATTTAAGATAGAAAGACAGAAAAAACCTCCATCAGTTTATATTTTATTCTTTTGAGGATTTTTTATGGTATATAAAGAGAAAAAAAGATATTTTCCTACTTTCCAAGAAACAAAAGAAAAACTGTGAAGAGAAGACATTGGCATTTCACTGCAGCCATACCAAGCAGAGGCATATTTTTGAGTAATTAACCAAGATAATATTGCTCTTCCCAGAAATCTGACCAGGTATTACAACTTGGGAGCTCAGTAGTCTTCCAGACTTGGGGTTATTTGGAGAGCAAGCCTTGAGGAGAAGCCAAGGAGACAGTAGGGTTATCTCCTCAGAACAGCTTTCCTGGGTATATCACTCAGACAAGGAACACAAAAAATTCTAAGTTCAACAAAGATCTAGGTACAGCAACAAAGCTGGCTTAGTTCCCTAGTGCCCTAATAGGGTGCAGAAACAACTATTATCGCTGGGGCCTCAAGAGAGATAAAATCTGAGGGTGTAAGTGCCAAATCCTAGGACAACCAAGATGGCTATAATTATGATTGCCCTAGGTTTGGGTGAAAATCAAACATATGATATTAATGAGTGGCCAAATGATGGGTAAGGTAGTAATCATTCTAGAGGAAACTCTAGAAAAGTAAATTTCAGATAAAGGTTTTGAAAGCCAGAAAATTGTCCTAGTAATAATCAGGCCATCTATTGGTTATCATGGTTCCAATAAAATACAGATTTCAGTAGTCACAATTTCATTAAATGACATGAGTCCCTTAACAAGAAAGTTCAGATTTTGGTTACAATGGTACAAAGAGGAGACACTGATATCTCACTGTAGCCATACCAAGTAGAGCCATATCTTGACTGATTAACCAAAACAGTATTAATTTTCCCAGTGTCTCATTTGGGAAGAGTATATTAACTATAAGTAATAGCATAAAGTAGAAACTTCATTGCTAGATTCTCAAGACACAACCCACTGCATATGTAATAGATGGGAATCAGGGTCAGTGACTGATTGTGCCACTTCTTTCCAAGATTATCAGTGACTGGGTCATAGCAGATGGTCATCCTTTGTCTGTTATTCAGTTCAAACATGGACAAAAAAAGTCTATAGTTGGATATCTTTCTTGTTTTCTAGTGATAAACCTATATCACATTTATAAAAATGGCTAATTTAAAAGGGAAATTGGCCAATGTTATCACAAAAATGAAAGTACAATAAACAAAAATTGAGAACTCTGAAATGGTTAATTTTATGTGCCCAGTTAAATGAGCTATTGATACCTGGTAAAACATGAGAGTATTTCCAGAAGAGATCAGCATTTGAATCAGTAGACTAAGTAAAGATCAGATCTCCCTCTCCCCAATGTGGGTAGGCACTGTCTAATAGGACCAGAGGTTAGGGGAAGGGCAAAGTAATGCTCTCTGCCTCAGCTGGAGTCTCCATTCTCCTCTGCCCTTGAACATGGGCATTCATGGGCCTTTGGACTTCAATGGGCACTTACACCATTGGTTCCCCTGGTCCTTAGGACTTCAGATGATGTTGCAGGAAAGACACAAACATGCATCTCTGCCTTCAAACAAACCATAACTCTATTCCTTATCGGTTCCCCTTTTCCAAAGAGCTCTGACTAATACCTCTATACGTGAAATTCACATCGAATATATGGAGTGGTGGAAGAAATAGCTATTTATGGGACTATTGGCACTGTTTGTGAGCCACGAGAATTTAGTGAAGGCAGATTTAGGGGAAAAAAAATGAGGAAACTGGTGGTGATGAAAAGGATAACGGTGTCCCAGAAAAGTGACAGAGCCACAAAAATCACATTGCGGGAGCCTTCAGAGGTACTTCCTGACATTGAAAATGAAAGTAGTCAGAAGCAGATCCAAAGTTGGAATGTGATATGACAGTTTGCCAAAGCATAATAAAGATGTTCCCTCCACACCATAAATGATGCAATGAGAAAAGGGTGAACATCATTCAAACCGTGTTTAGTACGATTTCATAAAGAAGTAAAGCACTTTACTGCTTCATGCTTCTAATACTTGCAATCACAATGTCTACAATCAATGTTAATTTTACTGTATTTTAAAAAAAATCACCTTATGCATTTATAATGTACAGTAAAATAGTTTATAATATTTGAGAAAAATGTTTAAGGGTCACAGAACAGGTGGAGACAGTGGTGGTTGTGGCTAGCAGGAAACAAAAATAAGCAGTTATTAGAAGAAAATTGGACAGAGAAACTTTGTAAGGAGACAAACTCCAGGAGAGATATTATTTAGAAGAAGAGAATTATGAGGTTTGGAAATAGTAGGATTGTTTAGGAAAGACAGATTTGCCTAATACTGGATGCAACCATGTACTAAGATTTGAGTTTGTGATCTGGGTGGGAGGGACAGGCACAAAAACTGTTGTGGGCACAAGTAACAGGGACACTTGTCAATCTCGTGCCACCTCATATGCCAGTTAATGTTCATTTAGTGAGACAGGTTGAGTTTTTAAACATCTGCCTTTTAAAAAGGTAGAAAAGCTGCCTCTTCTGAATATTTCTAGTTTAGGCATGATTTTATTTTAAAAACTCCAGTTGTCCTCAGGAAGGTTTGCCTTCCTTCATGACAAATGTCATCTTGCTTCACCTTAAAGGTATACGGTTTCAGAGATATTATTTCAGAGTATCAGCCAACAAAGGCAGTGAGAAGAGGAATGTAAGTCAGGTGTCCTAGGAGTCTGGAAAAAGAAGAACTTGGATGTAGGCAGAATTATGAACAAGAGCCTCCAGCTGAGCTAGAAGACTGCCCAGAAAGAGAGGCTTGGACGTGACAGATTCTTGCCCTTTCGGAGGGCCAACTATGAAGGCTATTGTTCTGCGATGTGACAAACTGTAGTCATACTCAGTTGACATAATTTATTAAGTTGAACCAAGTACAGAAAGGAAAGTTCCTTATGATAGGCCAGATTCCATGAGTGGGAATTCTTGGAGTCAACTAGGGAGAGAATACGCCCCAGTGTTAAAGACTTTCCAGAGACCTCTTCCATTCCACTTTCCACCCCTCCCTAAGCCACTCGCCAAAGAAATTCTTTGCTGGACACTGAAATGGCCCAGGATGAGGTCATAATTCAAACATTGGAGCAGAAAATTAATCATCTTTTCTTTGAATTAACTTTTGTGTTTGGAATGTGTGTACAGAGGACAGGTGCTGTTAAGATAATAAACGTCATTAAAGTATTTGGAAGAGCTGCCAGTTCCTATGATGGAAAGCTTTCCAAAGAGCTGTAACAATCTGAAGGGCAATGAATGAAACTCTTCCCTTTATTGGCATTAGGCAAAAAAGGTTATTAATGCTTTAGGGGACTGAAATGAATCTGGAAGTCTTTACCCTGACTCTCTCCTTCTTGATTACCCTGTGATGCTTCTTAACTGGCGATGGCAAGAGCCAGACTCTCTGCTGGGCCATGGAGGCCTGCATCGTCCTCCACCCAGGTGGGCATCATCCCCCATGACCTATGTAGGATCACCTTCAGCTAAGGTGCACCACCTCTTGGCCCCCCACCAAAGCCTGACAGTCATTCTTCTATGCTACCTTTGAAAAAAAGGAAGATGAAACTATAGGCCTTTATTCCATCGGTGTTTGAGGGAAACTGCAACTTCTAGGCAGGCATCCTAAACCATCCAGGATTGTAGGTATGAATAGCTCTTTCAGCCAAAGTAGAATTCCTGCTTTGTCCCTTAAGAATGAAGAGAGAACAGACTGAAAAATATGAGGGGTCAGCACACACATATTGTCCAAGAAACTGGGGTTGTATTCTAATTTTATGATTTCAGCTCTGAGGATCTAACCCAGGGCCTCCCTTACACTAAGCAATCACTCTACCCCTGAGTTACCCCACAGCCATGATTTTAAAGGAACCCTTTTCCTATTGGTGTCATCTCTTAGGTACCTGGTGTTAAACTATAATGTCTTGTTCTATATCCGGGCAATACACATATAGATAAGTAGACTGTTGTGGACCTTCTCCCAAAGCCTCATGGACTCAAAGACAAGGCTTTTGGAGAACTGAATTATGGGGGCTTATAGCTGATGTGAGGTCTAGTCAGAAGAGGTAGGTCACTGTGGGTGTGACCTGGAAGAGTTAATGTCCTTTCTTTGCTCCTCCCTTGATTCTCTCTACTTCCTGGTTGCTATGCCATGAGCAACTCTGGCATATGGTCCTGCCTTGGAGCCAGTGGACTACAGACTATAGCCAGGAGCCAAATAAACCTCTCCTCTTTTAAGTTACCAGTGTTGGGTATTGTGTCTCAATGATGAGAAAAGTGACTAAGACATAGACACATGCACATATACGTACATTCTTATCACGTATTCCAAACTTACCATGTGTTTTCATTCCACAAGTATGATATGTGCGACTTAATGATTTTCGCAAAGATAGCCACCTTAGGCCTGCCTCACAATCAAGAGCTCCAGGCATGAGATTCAGATTCCTTAAGGAACATTAACTATCTTTAGTACATCTGCTTCCAAAGTGTCCCTTCTTTAATTGTTTTCTAGCTGGTAACTGATCATACTGTTCTTGGAGCCTTTCCTCAGGAGATACAAAAAAATCTGCTTCTTAGCATATATAAAGCTTTTCACCCAGTCACCTCCCTACCTCAGCCCATGTCTAAGAAGTCACTGACATTCTGCTGGGTTAGGGAAGGCAATACTGGCTGCAAATAATTCCCTTCAAGTACCCTGACGGTAGGCCCATTAACATTACTCAAGTTTTCGAGTGAGGTTTTCAGGTCATACCCGGAGCTCACACACTTCTCTTCCTCCACCCATACTTGTTCATAATAGTAATAATCAGTGAAGTTTTTGAGCAGTCCTTTTAATAATCTACATTGGTGTATGTATACCAAGAATGTATGAATTTATCAGAGATTTATGGTGTAACACATTCATTATGGAAGCCTAAATATAAAAGGAAGTTATCAATGAGTTTGCCCATTTTGTAAAGGAAGCATGACAGAATCTAAATACATATTAAGTATCATTTCCACCACAAGAGAAGAATCCACTCCCCTCCTGGTGTGAACCTCTGGTCTTGGCTTCTGCAGCTCCCCCTGGGCTCTGCAATCTGCTCGCCACCCTCAGGATTTCAAACACACACCCGACCTCACACCCCATACAGAGTCACCAGCGCTGTGTGCACAGCTGAGCGCCATGTGGCACCTTAACAGTTCTAGGCTCCAATTCCCACATCTTGTCCTAGAGGCTGAGATTTATGGTCCCAATAAAGACTCCAGCTGAAAGCTGAGCATAGATAGCTCAGAGGAACTCTTCAATGTTTGCCCCGAAATTCCCTACTCACCACCCTATCGATGATGGATGGAAATAAAAGCAGAAATGAGGTAATATCACAGGGTATAATGGGGTGAGCATGTTTTGGAATCAGCAATGGATGTTCCTGAAATTCCTTTATGGAAAAATGATCTTAATTTGAAAATAAAAATATATAGCAAATATGTTAATCATGTGCAAATATGTTAATCATTTACAAATAAGGAGTGAGTGAGATGTTTTGAAAGTAGAAATCAACGTTTGCCTGACACTTACTTTTAACCTATTTAGCAAGCAAGCAAAGTTTAAAATACTAATGAGCTTCTAGTTCAAGCAATGCCTGGGAAGTCCCTGTTGGAGCCTCCCCAGGCTTTCTGTGAAAATACCGGTGAAGACAGAGAAGGGAGAGGGGTCACACCTCTAGGGTAAGGCCAAGCAGGTTGCCCACTCCTCTTCCCACCTCAGCAGTTTCCACCACTCACCTGTCAGACTGAATCCCAGTTATAAAAGGCGATCAGTGGCTAATTATGGAAGTTATATGTGCCTGTTGGGGAACATTTAGAAAATGAGAAAACAGCCAAAAGAAATGTGTGGGATGATCAAAATATAGAGTGTATGTTTAAATTTTTAAAAATTTATTACTGTAAATGACACATTGCCATTAATCACCCTCCAAACACCCTCCTGTTTGGAACACATTTATACCATTCTTCTTGCCACTTTCTGAAGCAGCTCTGGAAGTCCTCTTTCCTGAATGCTTTTACAAGGTGTGATTAAAAAAAAACTATATGTGGAGTGCTGGTGAGTGCCATGCAACAGAAAGGCAGGCTGGTAAAAACATGACAGTGTGTCATCATTCACCTTGTTCACTGGACCTGACACCTTGCTACTTCTGGCTCTTCCCCAAAGTCAAAATGACCATAAAAGGGAAATGGTTTTAAAGGATTCAGAATATCAAGGCAGCCATGACAGTGCAACAAAACGCACTCAGGCAAGAGGGCTTCCAGAGTTGTTTCAGAAGGTGGCAACAATTATGAGATATGTGTGTCTGAAGCAAGAAGGAGTATATTTAGGGGGATTCATGGGAATGTGTCTTTTACTGTAATACTTTTTTAAAAATTTTTGAACATTGCAGATTTTTCAATCTCCCCTCTTAATCACCAGAGACACTGGGTGTTAGTATTTTAGGACACAGTACGGCTGTGTGGATTGTGGGATAACAGCCCTTTAGCAAACCCTGCCTGTTATTTGTAGGTCCTCTGCCCTAGGGGGACCATTTCACAGTCTCTTTTCTTTCAATCTTCAACACTCTGTCTGTGCCTCTCATTCTCAGCTGACCACTTTGCCTTTCATAAAGAAGAACAAATCTTAACAGATCTTTCTACAAAATCCCCAGGCACAAACACCTGTCTCCACTCTCACCACAATCCTCACGCCTCAGGACACACCTGCTTCCTGATGCTGGATTGTATTTCCCCCACCCCTCTTCAAAACCTTTCATTTGTGTTCTTTTTTGGTGAGTCATTGCCAAAGAAAATGAAACACCATAATATCTTTTGTATTGATTTTATTTGTACATGTTGCGATACATAATATGTACATTTGTTTTGGGGAACTGGTACACACACACACATATATATATAATATCTCGATCCTTGTGTTAGTTACTTTTTCTCATTGCTGAGACAAAATACCCGATACCCAAAGTTGGAGGAAAAGAGGTTATTTGGCTTACAGTTCATAGAGGTTTCAGTCTATAATTGGCTGGCTCCGTGGCTGGGATGGCATACAAGCATCACAGAGGAAAAACAATATGGCGCACACAGGTAGCAAATGTAACAAGAGAGTTTAACAGCATCTTTCTGCCCCTTTTATTTTGTTAGGACTACCAGGATTAGGGCAGTGTCAAACCAATCACTCAGGTGCAGTGGTTTAGTAATCACACACCCTTAACCCCAGCATCACACATTCCAGATTCAAGTACCTCTGAAAAAGAAAGTCCCACCTCATCCACATGAGGCTTTGGGTGGACATCTCAACACGGACCATAACAATTGTCTGCATAATAGCTTATAAATTTTTAAAACTTCATATTTTCCCAATGTTTCAATATTCCCACAAAAAGGCTGTGACAAGTGAGCCCAGGGGACTGGGTGTAGCTGTGTCATGAGGCAGGTCCCTGGACCCAAATCCCTCTTGTTGACTTCCGCTGACTGTGACCTTGTGACTTTTAAACATACCAGTGATTTCCCCTCAGTCCTTTGCTTATGTACAACACCCTCATCCCCCAACCATGGCACCTGACCACAGTTCTTCACTATCTTCCAGCTCTCCACCTGTTTAGGGGAGCTGGCTTCCTCGATTTTCAGCCCATGAAGCTTCCTGCAACATGTATATGCTTCCTTCTTTAGAACCCGTGGGTATAAGCAAGGCATGTGGTACACACCTATAATACAAGCACCCTGGGAGCCTGAGGCTCGAGGATCACAAGTTCAAGCCCAGCCTGGGAAGCTTAGCAACTTAATAAGACTGCTCCAAAATTTAAGAGATAAAGTAAAAAATGAAAAGTCTAGTGATGCAGCTCAATGCAGAAGTCCTGTATTCAATCCCCAGCAGTGCAAAAAAATGAATAAATAATCTCATCCAATCCAATTGACTTTAGATACCATATACAGTTACATTTTATCTTTAGCACTAAACTCTCCCTTTGTCTTAGTTACTTTTCTTTGTTGCTGAGACAAAATAAATGGACACCCAAAGTTAAAGGGGAAAGGTTTATTTAGCTCACGGTTTGTAGAGGTTTCAGTCCATAAATTGCTAGCTCCAAGGCAGAGTGATAAATGGCAGGGGGTGTCGCAGAAGAGAAACAGTTCATGGTGCCCACAGGGTAACAAAAGCAACAAAAGACCTTAAAAGCGTCTTTCTGCCCCTTTTATCTGACCCAGACTACTGGGATTAGGTGGTGCCAAACCAATCAGTGGACTGATTTAGTAATCACACACCCTTAATCCCAGCATCATGCACTCTAGATTCAGCCACCTCTGAAAAACTCACCTGTGACTGCATGAGGCTCTGGGGCGACATCTAAACCATAACACCCTTTAAATTCAAATTCAACTATTCAGCTACCTGTATACACTGAATATGTAAAATGCACTCAAGCTTAACATATCCACAGTGGAATTCTTATTTCTCTCTCACACTCTGATTAGTCTTCCCCATTACCATACAGTCCGGCTAAAATCATTATAGCCATTTATCTTAGTCTATTTGCTGCTGTTTTAACAGAGTATAGCTAACTGGGTACTTTATAAAGGAAAGATGTTTGTTTCACCGACAGTGCTGGAGGCTAGGAAGTTCACAAACATGGTGCCAACATATAGCAACAGCTTCATGCAGCATCATAACATGGTGGAAGAGCGGAAGAGGAAAGTTTGAGGAGTGGGTTTGCTTTAGAAGGACCTGCTCTTCCAGCACCTCTGTCACTCCCATGGGAATCAACCCACTCTTCCTAGAAGGTGTTAACCTCTCTTAACAATCAAATGACCTCTTAGAGACTCCATTTCCACCACTGCTGCAGTACCAATTAAATTTCAACATGAGTTTTGGAAAGGACAAACAATATTCAAACCATAGCATCAATCTTAATTTCACTTTCATGTCTCCCATCCAATCCACCAAATTCTGTAAGTTCTGCCTTCAATACATATTTTCAAATTTGAACCTGTCAAGATCTCCAACCACCTGCAATCCTGATGTAAATTTTTGTCCCAGCTCTTCTAGTACAGTAGGGTCCTAGGTCTCTTTGACTACTTCTTCTGCCCTTGAGCATCAATTATTTACACAGCTATCATTTATTCTTTTAAAATACAACTCACAGTTTCTCACTTCTAAATGACAAACCAAAGATGTGAAACAGCTTCTGATCTCAATCACAATTTTTTTTAAGTCACTAAAAATAGCCTACGAGCATCTATGCAGCCTGCTTCTGGCTGCCACTCTAATCTCATCTCCTGCCACTACCTGCTCAATTGCTTCATTGGCCACATTAGCTTTCTTTTTCCTCAAACTTTGGTTTGGATGCATGAGTTCCTCTGCCTGGAATATTCTCCACTGGACACTTGAATGGCTTGCTCTGTTGATTCAGTCAGACTTTAGGTTACATACCATTTCCACAGAGAGCCTTCTGCATTGTTCATCAACCTCAGATTCCCTTGGACTGCATCCTTTGTCCCAAAGGTGATATGTGCCTCCTGAACCTGAAACATGCCATACCATTTCCACCTGTGTTGAGCACCTAGAACTGGCAGGAATATGTGAAAGTCCTAAATTTATGTGAAATTCCAAGAAACTGGAGTTGGGTCTTCCTGGCCAATGATGTATTCCTGAAGAGCAGAAAGTTTGTCCTTTATGACCAAAAGTAAGTGGGAGACTGGAGGCACCATGCAGAACAGAGAAAAGATATAGAAAGATCATGGGGAATAACTAATACATCATCTATCCTCTTACTCTGTTCTTTTTATTGTGTACTGATAATGACTAAAACTATTAGAAAAGGGATTTTTCAGGTAGATAGCAAAAATGGCTCAGAAAATTCAGAGCAATTGCATATGTAAAGATACAATTCAGAAATAAACTGATTCTGGATGAGTGGCCCATCCAAGGGAGGGAATTTTAAGGGAAAGGACTGGAACTACTACAAACATTCTTTGTTTAGTGACTGCACTCTGTTCCTGCAATTAGATCATTACATGAATTGGTCATCAAATGAAGCGTTTTATATAGTATGTTCATTACAATACTCCAAACAAAGAAATGGTTAAAGGAAACTCCAATTTGATGCCTTTGCATCTGTCTGCATAATCCTGACAAGCAGTACTGTAATGAATAAGAGGACATAAGGCTATAGTACAGTAACCTGTTTACCTGGAAAGTAAGTATGGCTCCAGATGAGGGAGGCAGGAGATGGGATACTTTTCAGAGAACAAAGTCAGTTTTTCTTGTGTGCATACACTTAAAACACAATAGTTTAGGAACCACTAAAGAGATTTTTCTCCTCTTATCAGAAGTTGCTTATTCATGAAGATGAAACTAAAACAAGCCATTAAGCAAATCACTTTGAAAATAAGCTGGTAGAAAATGTGTATGAGAGTTGGTCTTGATTGTCTCCTTGATTGGCTTGAGAGATTAGTAAAGCACTCTACCAAACATGTCTAGAGTGGGTCAGAGACCTTGACCTTGAGGCTGTATGTTGTCCCTGGCCTCTTCCTCCTTGATGCTCTTCATGTGTGTTCTGCTTCCTGGCCATCATGAACTGAGCAGCTTTTCTCTACCACACCCTTCTGCCATGATGTTCTTGCCTTGGAGCCAGCTGACCATGAACTGAAAGCTCTGAAATCATGAACCAAATTAAACCTCTTCTCCTTTACATTGTGTGTATCATGTGTTTTGTCCTAGCAATAGGAAAGCTGACCAATGCAGTGTGTAAACCTTGAGCAATATTAAGTCCTTATTGCTATTTACCTCAATTGATCATTATACACTGTTTATATGTATTAAATTTTGACACTGTACCTCATATATATACACAAATATTGTTAATTGAAAAATTCTTCCAAACCCAATTTTTAAAATCTTACATTTTTATAGAAACTTGGACTCAATAAAAATGCAATGTTTTATATGTGTGGTAGCAATATTTTTATATTAAAAGAAATTAGACTTATTATAGAAAGGTTAGAAAATAGCTATAAACAAAATAAAATGTGAATCAAGGGCCAGGGATTTAGCTCAGTGGTTCCGCCGCCTGCCTCGCGAGTGCAAGGACCCGAGTTTGATCCCTGGTAACAAACAAACAAACAAAAAAATGTGAATCAAAACATGAACAGTCACATTTTGGTTTACAGTGTTGTCCGTGATTTTCTACTCATCCATTTAAATAAGTAAATAAATTTAAATATATAATTATGAAACATTTTGCTTATTACTGTTTAATAAACTTGGTGAAAATATTTTCATATTTATCATGATAATTATGTTATTATCTCTTTTAAGCTAATAGAATGATAATATATACAGAGTAAATATTCTAATATTGAGTCACCTTTGCACTGGAAAAGTTAAAGAAATAAACTGTATTTGATCATGGCATAATAATATTTTAAGTTGAAGCTGCATTAATATCTAATATTTTACTTATAACATAATTGGTATTGGTTTGTAGATTTCTTTCATATGCTACATTAACTTTATTGTTTTTCTGTGCTTTAAAACAATATTTTCCAAATTTTCTGTGGTGGAAGAACTTTATCTCACTGGGCCGGGGATTTAGCTCAGTGGTTCTGTCACTTGCCTTGCAAGCACAAGGACCCGAGTTCGATCCCCGGTACCAAAAAACAAAAAAAAAAGAACTTTATCTCATTTTCTAATTCTTCATGCATTGCTTTTTTTGCTAAAATGAAAAGGAATTGCTAAAAAAAATGAAACAAGGCCAAAATAATAAAAATATGTCAATTTATTTGTTAATAGATTTAATACATAAAATTACTCTATCAAATTGGTGTAGAAGTTTCTCTCTCTCTCTTTTTTTTGCGGGGGGGGGTGCTGGAGATCAAATTCAGGGCCTTGTGCTTGCCAGCCAAGGGCTGTACTACCGAGCGACACCCTCAGGCTCTTATGAAAGTTTCTAAATGCTGACTATCAATTGCTGTATTTATCTTTTGCCGGTAAGAAATAGTTCACTACCAGGATCACATTTTGAATAGCCCTGCTTGAGAAAAAAGGTCTGATATTTTTGATAATACACACTTATTAGAACAAAAATTGCTAGTCGAATATAACATCACCAATATAATTTCCTATATTTATAAATTATCAATAAAACTATTGTAATAATATTCTGGTACTTAGATTCTAAATGCCCTGCATCCTGATCTCAGTCTTCCATTAGTTAATGTGCAAGGCACAAAATACAGTTAGGATCTGTTATCGTTGATACTGGGTGTAGATCTCAATTTTCCACTAATATTTTTGCGGTTTCTTTTGCTATTGATCTCCAATTTCATCGCACTATGGTCTGATAATATACAGGGGATAACTTAAATTCCTTTTCACTTAATTATGTTCTATGAGCGAGTACATGGTCTATTTTGGAGAATGACCAGTGTGCAGCAGAAAAGAATGGGTTATCTGATTTTGTGGGGTGGAACACACTGTAAACATATGTTAAGTTCATTTGTTCAAGAGTTTGATTGAGTTCTAGTATTTTGTTGCTTGTTTTTTGTCTAGTTGATCTATCTATTTGTGATAGTGGGGTATTGAGGTCCCCCCACTATTATTGTAGTAGAGCTTATATGATTTTTCATGTCTGTTAGTATTTGTTTTATATAGTTGGGCACATTAGTGTTTGGTGCATAGATATTTATGATTGTCATCTCTTCCTCTTGGATTGTTCCCTTTACAAGGATGCAGTGTCCTTCTTTGTCTCTCTTAATCAGTGTTGGTTTGAAATCCACTTGATCTCCAGAGGATAGCTACTCCTGTTTTTTTTTCAGCTTCCTGTCACATGGAGTATTGTTTTCCACCCTTTAACTTTCAGTCTATGAGTTTCCTTTTGAATTAAATGTGTTTCTTGTATGCAGCATATTGTTGGATTTTGCTTCTTGACCCGTTCTTCCAGTATATTTCTTTTGACTGGTGAGTTGAGACCATTAACATTGATGGTTATAACTGATACATATTGACTTATCCTTGTCATGACTTTTCCTTTTTGTTGGATTCTCCCCCTTTACATTTAATTTCTTGTGCCTGATGGATTCATTTTGCAGGGCTTCCTGGGGTTGTGATCTTCATTGTCTTTTACTAGGATATTGTCTAAAATTTTTTGGAGTGCTGGTTTGGTATTCATGAAGTTCCTAAAGTGTTCTTTGTCATGAAAGTATCTTATTTTTCCATCAATTTTGAAAGATAGTTTTGCAGGGTACATCAATCTGTGTTGGAGGCTGTTTTCCTTTATGGCTTGGAATACGTCACTCCAAGCTCTTCTTGCCTTGAGGGTTTGTGTTGAGAAGTCTGCTGTGATTCTGATGGGCTTTCTTTGTATGTGATTTGTTTCTTTTCTCTCACTGCTTGTAGAGTTTTGTTCTTCTGTTGGGTTTCTGGAATCTTAACAATTACATGCCTATGTGTAGATTTTTTTTGATCAAGGCTATTTGGAGTCCTATATGCCTCACTTATCTGTATGTCAAGTTCTTTTCCCTTGCTTGGGAAGTTTTCTACCATCACTTCTGTGAACAGTTTTTTATGTCATCTGCACTCTCTCTTGTTTCTTCCTTGACTCCAATCAGTCTTATGTTATTCTTCTTTGCATCATCTAGCAGCTGCTGGATTGATTTCTCATGGTCCCTTACTATTTTTTTAAAAAATTTTCTTTTCCTGGTCACTAATTGCAGTCTTATCTTCTAGATCTGAAATTCTGTCCTCACATTGGCTCATTCTGCTGTGTAGACTTTCAATGGAGTTTTTTATCTTCTGGAAATCTATTTGCATCTGTTTTATGGATTCCATTTGTTTCCTATGTTGGGATTCCATCATGTTCCTCAGCTCCTCTCTAGACTTATTAATCATGTCTTGCACTAGGAGCACAATTTCTCCTGTTATCTGAGAAATTATTTCTGATTTCATTTTTTCCAGATCCCCTTTTGTTGCCAGTTCAGTGGGTCCAGGTGGCTGAGTATCAGACTGTTCCATCTCCTTTCCCTTTGGGGTTGCTGTAGGTAATCTGGAAGTCTGGTTTTGAGGCTTGTTTATGCATCTTCTCATTTTGACAGTGTGTGTGTGGGTGCTACGGGCACCTACGTGGCTCACCTCCTCTGTGCTGGGAGCGGTGGTACATCAGCCCCAAAGCCTCCTCCTCTCCAGTAATATTTTTAATTTAAAGTTTTTGGACCAATGTTTTTCATATCTGATTAGGTCATCCTTGTTTTTGACTCATTGTGTGATTGATGAAGCCCTCTTTGAACTACTAGTAGGAAAAGTGTCATACATCATATTAGTATTGTCTTCAAGCAGTGCCTTCCACTCAGGAATATCATCATGAACTTGTGCATTTTGTGGAGATTCATTTACCCACAGCACCATGATGTAGCCCCAAGATATTGCAGTGCTGTGCTTTAGGGGAAGCTCACCAGGGAGGGCACCAGATGCCACCCATACTTGCTTCTAAGGATATCTGCTGCAGTCTGGGTGTGACTTGGCCACCTGAAATACAAACTCAGAGGAGAGACCAGACCAAAGAGTTAAACAAATACTCTTAAGGTGAAATTTATTTTACTAGGAAAAAACCCTACATAAATAAAACTCCTATTTTTTAACCATATCCTATTGGACTTTTTTCGTGCAAATTTCTAATTTAAAAGAACCACAGTTTTCTCAAAGGATAGCATAGTTCTTCAAGTGTCTGCTTCTTTAAAAATTCAGATTTCTGCATCCCCTCTCATAACTACAGCATCAAAAATCTCAACGAGTAGATGGAGGAAGAGGGAAAGGAGTTGATAAGTTTAATAAACTCTGCCAAGTGATTATTATGTGTAGATATGTTGAAGGCCAATACTTTAGAGCAATTGTTTAAAAATAACTTCTTATATATAATCCCTGAAGGCACCACACATAAAATTGGACATCTTTATTGCTAGTTAGTTTAGTACTTTAACTTCCTTTTCAGTTTTCTCCCCTATGGTTCTCAATTAGCCTCTTCTCTTTTTGTTTTGACCTGAGCCAATTTTAGTAATTTTTATTCTTGTAAGATATCCTGTATCTCATTTTTGTTTCAAAACAATTATTGCAATAAAATTACTTTTGAAGGTTAATTCATATGCCTTTCTTTACCATATCTGTCTTATCACATGTGTCCCTACATAGGCTATTAGAGATATCCTGTAGTTTAAGAGGAATGAGAGAATGGAAGTTTAAATTTTATGTAGCTGGAACATACATAAAAGAGTCAAAATTTTTGAAGTCCACATAAAAGATGATAGTTTTGAAATTGTTACTTTATAAGAACCAAGATTTCTGAGAAAATAATTTTTGAAAATAAGAAGACAAAGAGGACTTGAAAGATGAAGCTATAAACTCAGGCTACAAATAGAAAATGAAGACAACAGTTTTCCAAGAAGTTGACAAGATGGCAGAGACCTTGACAAGGACATAGGTCAGAGTGTCCTTCTAGATGGCTAGGAAGGATTTCACGGACAAAGAAGAGATCATACTTAGAAGGAGCAAGTCTCTTCCCAAAGGAAGATGCTGTTGCCAATCTGGGAACAGTGGTGAGGTGAAGGAATGAAGCCAACACATGGTGCTCACCATGGTTCACAGGAGTGCTGCATGGTCTCCCACCAAAGAGCATTGCTGGCCTTTCTTTCTCTTTGCCCTTCAGGGAAGGTCCTGCCCTGATTGCTGTCCATGTCACCCCTTATGCACCCAGAAGCAGAGTCACCCACACATGCCCTTTCATTCAGACCATTTCAACTCTACCAAGTTCCTTTTTAAATATCCTATTACTTTTCAAGGATCTTGAGAGGATGGAATCTTGGACAGATGAAAAGACTGGATAGAGTAGAATGAACCAACACTCAACTTGAGTGTTTGGAAAAAACCAAAAACAAGAAACAGCTCAAAACTTTGCTTTGAGCCAGGACAGTGGGAAGATCCATTCTTGTTACATAATTATGTGCATCCGTAGAATCTACTTAGGTCAGGCTTGTACTTTTCTTGGAAAATTATAGCAACCACTCAGCCAATCTCCTTGACACTATTCTCTCCACCCTCCAATATTTTCTCCACATTGTTTACAACAATTTTCCTCCAGAGAATCAAATGCTGTCACATTGCTATTCTAGAAATTTTTGTTACCCAGTAGTCACATATAAGAGAAAGCCAAATTTGGGAGCACTGACTTACTGGCCTTCAAAGCTGGCCCCTATCCAGCTTTTCTGCCTTCTCACATGGCTTGGTCCATGGGTAAACTTGTATCTGAGCCATTTCAAATCAAGCAGGGCTTTTCATATTGCTGAGTTCTTCACCCACTAGTCGAATCTAGCTTTTTCTGAACTTATTTCTCAGCCCATAACTCTCCTTCCCATTGCCCTCTCCAAGGATCCTATAAAAAAATGATTTGCTTTCTCTTCTATTTGCAGAGATCCCCTATTCAGACTCAGAAAAGCATCCTTTAGATCTTTTTCTTCTTCAACGCCCGTCCTCCCCTCGTCAGCAAGGGAAGAGCGGGGCGGCGCCCATGCTTTACGTGATGGATCCCGCTGGGCGGGCGCAACAGGAGGCTGCCTGCTGGGCTAGATCTTTTCCTTAACCATGATTTGCTGTTGTCCTTGTCTCTCTCCTGAGCTGATTGCACCTTGAGAGTGCGACTTACTTCCACTCCCTCTTCTACCTGGAACTCTTAAGTATGATGGCCGCTACAGAGGAGGAGGCACACAATACATGGTTGTTGAATGACCTTGTTCACAATGAAGAACACAACTGACTAATAAAACCAAAATATTCCTTCTTCATACCA